>NW_011494926.1:2298083-2342681 GCF_000754665.1 Bison bison bison | reverse complement strand
TTTCTGGAACTCTCTTGCTTTTTTGATGATCCAGCAGATGTTGGCAATTTGATCTCTGGTTCCTCTGCCTTTCTAAAACCAGCTTGAACATCTGGAAGTTCACGGTTCACATATTACTGAAGCCTGGCTTGGAGAATTTTGAGCACTACTTTAGACAAATTGATTTTAAGATGTCCGTGGAATAGATGAGTTGTATGCAGTTAATGTGGAGAAGGCAATGGCACCCCACTCCAGTACTCTTGCCTGGAAAACCCATGGATGGAGGAGCCGGTGGGCTGCAGTCCGTGGGGTTGCTAAGAGTCGGACACGACTGAGAGACTTCCCTTTCACTTTTCACTTTCATGCATTGGAGAAGGAAATGGCAACCCACTCCAGTGCTCTTGCCTGGAGAATCCCAGGGACGGGAGAGCCTGGTGGGCTTTCGTCTATGGGGTCACACAGAATCGGACACAACTGAAGCGACTTAGCAGCAGCAGCAGCAGCATGCAGTTAATGATGGGTGAGATAAAGGAGGTGGAAGGGAGGTCCAAGAGGGAGGGGATATATGTATACATGGAGTTGATTCATTATGTTTTATAGCAGAAACTAACACAAAATTGTAAAGCAAATATGGATGCGTGTACTTTAGTTGCTCAGTCATGTCTGACTCTTTGGGATCCCATGGATTGTAGCCCACCAGGCTCCTCTGTCCATGGAATTTTCCAGGCACGGATTTTCTGTTGCATCTCCTGCATTAGAAGGCAGATTCTTTACCACTGTGCCACTTGGGAAGCTCATAAAGCAATTATATTCCAATTAAAAAAAAATTAGCGTTTTGGAGCTTAGGGAGAAAAAATGGGAATGTAGATGTATGTTATCAGATATGGATGGTTATCAAAGCCATAGGAGTGTTGGGAGAGTCTGGTGGGTAGAGTTTATGGAGTAAGAAGACACGACAGTTTAGGACAAGGACGTAAATTTCCTCTCTCAGTAACTCATCCTACTCTCTCCATATCCCTCTCCTCTGTGGATGATGAGAAGATTCACAAAACATCAGTCATACAATGCTTTAAGTTACTTAGGAGAAAAATAGAGAAAACTACTGTGAAATTATATCTAAAGACAAGGACCTGGCCTACACACATAACAATGGAATGGCTTGAGATATTTTCTCTGATGAGTACTTTGGTCAGACTCTTGTTCCTCTACTAGTGGTATACATATGAAGGGGTAATTAATTCGAAGTCTGTGCCAGAGACACATCTAGAAGTGTTCTGGAACTGGTAACTGGCCTCTGTTCTAAAGACAATCTTTTAGGGTTTGCTACAGTTTCATTTATAACTTCTGTAAAGGCTGCCTAAGTTATCTGTAGAACTTCCTAAAGGATTCATTTCCTAAAGTTTTCATTTATTCAATTCATTTATTCATTTTTTTCTATCATTGTAAAGAAAATCTGGCATCTTTCATTACAGACTGAAATATTTACAAATACCGGCAATGTTTTTCAATTCCTTTTGAACACTGTTTCTCCTTTTGCAAGAGCTTGCCAGTTTATAGAAAACTGACTTCTCTGTGGTTTTTAAGGCATCTAAAGGTCTTTCATTTTTAGGAAATAAATCTATAAACAATCAATTAATGTTTGCAATGACAATAGAGCATATTTCATACAAATGACCACTGATTCTGCCCTTACACTTAGTGCATTGAGTGTAATTTATATATTTTACTTTAAAAAAGTTACCACAACAGCTTCCATGTAGACATCAGCAAGTATTACCAGAGAAAGATTTTTACTGCACTCAAGACCTTAGGCAATTAGTTCTGAGTGAATTTCTTTTACCAACAGGGAAGATTTATCCTGCCAATCAAGTCGGGATGAGAAAAACCAACAGGTTTTGGCCTTTATTGAAGTGCAGGTCTTTTGAAAGCCTCCATTATGATCCTCTTTTATAATCTTTTTGGTTTCTTTTGTATGTTTTTGTAATATAACATTTCTGATCTCTCAATGGAATAGTCCCTTTGTTTTTCTCTATTTTTTTCTTTTAGGAGAAAAAATAAACTTCTCATCAGTTCTGAGACAGGGAAAGATAGGACTGGCACAGAATGGGTAATATTGTGTCTTTCTTATGTGCTTAGGGACAAAAGAAATTGCCTTGACAAGTCAGTTGATAGGCCATTCATTGCTCCATGACTCAGCAGAGGTCACTTAACCTCCAAAAGCCTACTCGTGCTGGCTGTTCACGCTGATTGTCATGCAGGACAACTGGTAACTCCCAACTCCCATCACAGACAATCTCATGAGTTGAAATGGGGAAAAACACACACACACAACAAAAAACAGCCCTGTCAATCAATGTGAGGATTCAGGAATAAGCAAGGGAAATTTCTAAAGAAATGAATTCAGATGTACCCTAAAAACATTCCTGATTTATTTGCTCATCTTTATTTTAAAAGAAAGTTGTTTTGCTTGTTTTTGTTATATGTTCTATTGCATTGTTTTGAAATATTTGTTTAAAAAATTTTTATACACCATGAAATGATGATTACAACAAGTTCAGTGAGCATCTATCTCATACAGATAGAAAATTAAGGAAATGGGAAAAAAATTGTTTTCCTTGTGATGAGAACTCTTAGGATTTACTCTCTTAACAATTTTCAAAAGGTACAAACTTCCAGTTATAAGATAAATAAGTACTAAGGTGGTAAAGGACAACACGATAAATATAATTCACACTGTTATATTATACATGAATTTTTTTTTTTGTTTGGAGTTGCTGTGTAATAAATTTAGGCATTTCAGAAGAAATTAAATACAACCTGTGAGGAATCTAATGAGTAGAGAAAATTATCCATTACTGATTTTATATTTGCACAGGGATGTGAAGATTTTAAGTAAAAACTAGGATATTTTCTTACAGACTACAATTTTTTTTTTCCAGCAGGCATTAAAACATTTTCTTGGATAATATTCATTCTATTATTCACTTGATTGCGATGCTAAAAGCTTTTAAAGAATAATAGGAAAATAAAATGAAAACAAAGAAAAGTAATATGGCAGAAATGGTTTTATTCTTAGTTCATTCACATACGTGAAAAAAGTGTCTAACATTCAGGTAACTAAGTGAACTGAAGAGAAAACTGAGTATTGTGATAGAAATGTAGGACAAAGGAAAGGGCAGATGAGGGAGGTGACGGCAGAGGGATGAGGAATAGGCAGTGGGTCAGTATTAGAGGAATATGAAGTGGATTAACATCATGACACTACATGTCACCCTTGAGGGCCAGATTGTGTCTTGCTGGAGACAGTAGACCTCCAGGTAGGAAGGAAAGTGTCGACTTTTAAGGAAAGGGACTAGATATGTCACTTGGAAAAAAAAGTATGAGAAGGGTTGTGAGAAAAAGTGTGAAAAGAGAGGGAAAAAGATTTCTTTTTGCCTGGAATGGCAAGTCCTTCCGGATAAACTTGAGGGGACATTTCCAACTCTATGTATTATGTGGTTCTCGTGGAATGTCTTAATTCCGAGAACATCGGTTCATTTCACCTACTTTAAAAAATTGCAGCAGACTGTCTTTATCAACATCCCTTGTTATCCTCACACATACCTATCTGACCCTATCTGCTTTTTTTAGATCACTCAAAAGATCTCTCTGCTGTCATAATCTTTATTTGAAATGTTTAAATATTTTTATCATTGATGATAAAATCCCTCATTTTAATATTAAATATAAATTTTGGTTTGTCAAATCTAGGGACCCATAGGTTATAGAAAATCTGAATGCCTGTAAATAGTAATCAAATTCCTTTATTCTAACTATATTTTAAAAATACACTTGCTTTGTAAAATCTAGGCACCCAACGATTTGACTTGGTTAAAACAAAATCCTAAAGACTTTGTAAAAATCTACTTACATTACATCAGGGATGGGAGACAAATTGAATGCCTCTCAAAATGTGTTCAGTGCAAAATGTAATGAAATCCTTTTGAATCTGCTAGAAATTTGTGATAATTGCATCCAAACATGTATTCCCAGAGTTTGAGGTGATATGCAAGGAAACAATCAGGGAGAGGGCAGCCTTGCAAACTATTTTCAGGATTAAAAAATACATAAGGAGCATTCAGTGCTTATGGATAATAATGATGGGAAAAATTAAAGTGTCAAATCAGGTGTTTTCACTTTTAGCTGGAATCCTTTATGATACTACTCCTTTTACATAGTTCTGAGGTTGTATGTGTCTACGTGCACAGATACATATATGTATGTATCTGCGACGTGTGTCTGTTTAACAGATGGATAAAAATAAATGAATTTTTCTTGAATAAATGCAGCGTATCTGCTGCATGAATTCAGTTGGAAGCATTTTGGAACCCGTGTCTTCAAAAGGCAGAAAACCTTTTGAACATTTCGTTCCAAGCTCCTGGTTGTAGATTATAACCCTGGTTGTTAAATTTCAAAAGGTGTTCCTCATCCACTGTGGCTGGCAGAATCTGAGCTGGAAGAACCATCCATACAATGTATTCCTTTTGTGGCTCTTTTGTTATGAGTGTGGTCAAGTTTGCCATCAAGATCCTCACAGAGATAATTAATGCCTCTTCTGTATGCATCATCTTAACAGCTTGCAGAAAGTTCTTTTCATGTTTACACACAAAGACTGTAGTCAATACTTTGAAAGAAAAATGATTTTCTTTCAGTTGTCTTAGAAATTATTTGCTATCCCCCCCGCCACATTTAGTCAGAAAGACTCCCCAACTCTGTAATATATAATTTAAATTTCAGGCAAAGCAACTGTAGAAAATTGTGCGAGTTTTCCATTTGGAAACTTGCCTTGCCTCTCTGGGCCCTTCAGAGCTCACGTTAAGTTTTAGTGTCTCTTGGTTTCCAGATGTGTGCTCAGTAGTTCTGGCCACCAGAGAGTTTCCTTGTCAGGGGTCTAGCCTATCCTGGTTAGAAGCCACAACATCTGTGGTTCTGTTTTTCTATTGAATTGGGATGTCGTCAGATATCATTATTCTTTTCCTTTTGATATTAGCATGATATGCTGAAAAGAATGGTCCAGCTATTATTCATGTTGTGCACATTGTATTATTCACGCAGAAATCATTTGTTGCCATTGGGAATAGCATGGATATTTTAAAGGATTTTTTCTGTTATCAATAATTACCTCCATCTGCATTTTTAATATTATGTCCATTCAAAAGAGCATATAGAATGGACTTTTTATTTTATATTTTTTTGTGAATATCTTTATGTACCACCAAGCAATGGGTATATTATCAAAACCATCAAGAGATAACTAAAGGAAATCATAACAAATTGGAGTTCTTTCTAACTGAAAAAAACTGAGTCTATTTATTAGAGAAAATAATCTCAAAAGTTTTTATCCTGTGATTTATGTATGCCTTCGAGCTACTCCTCTGACAGGACAGTTTGGCAAAATTTCATTTTGGTTCAGAAGGAAGCATAATGCACATAACCACTTCATGTTGGGGCAGGTGAAGGGAAAAGTCAGTGACAGGAACAGAGGGCAGGGACACAAACTGATAACTGAAGTAGGAGTCCTTAGGATTCCATGAGATCTTAATCAACTATGAAGATTTAACCCCACTCCCCATGTCCAGTGGAAAGAATGGAACTAAATCAACTGATTAAAAAATGAACTCTAACTTTTGGGATATGACACTAAAGCAGATTAAAATAAAATTTATTTATTAAGCAAAGGCCATGGGATTATAGTTGTTGGCCAAGAAGTTTGTTAGTACTTTTCCATTATATCTTATGGAATATAATGATGTTCCATTAATATCAGAATGAACTTATTGGCCAAACCAATAGTTTGAGACTTTTAAGTTATCTTCACGTCAACAGGGGCTTCCCTGGTGGTTCAGATGGTAAAGACTGTCTGCAATGCGGGAGACCCAGGTTCAATCACTAGTTCAGAAGATCCCCTGGAGAAGGGAATGGCTACCCACTCCAGTATTCTTGCCTGGAGAATTTTCCATGGACAGAGGAATGTGGTAGGCTACATCCCTGGGGTACAAGGGGTCAGACTTGACTGAATGAAGGCTTCCCTCATGGCTCAGATGGTAAAGAATCTACCTGCAATGAAGGAGACCTGGGTTCAGTTCCTAAATTGGGAAGATCCCCTGGAGAGGGGAATGGCTACCCACTTCAGTGTTCTTTCCTGGAGAATTCCATGGACAGAGGAGCCTGGGGGGCTGTAGTCCATGAGGTCACAAAGAGTAGGACACGACTGAGCAACTAACACTTTTCACTTTTCAAATCAACAAGTAAGGCATTTGGTAATCCTGCCTATCAGTATAACATAGGTTGCGAGCCTAGTGTAGGACCTGGCACACATTAAGAATTTCAGGCTGTTCTTGTGAAAGCCAAGAGTGGTACACTGAAAAAAAAAATATATATATATGCATTTATATGTAATAATGAAAATTTTTTTCATGTGAATTAAGAAAGTCAGTTTAAAGTTTCTAGATGCATTGAGTTGATCAATGAAGGCCCAGGTTTCACTAACACTTCTTGTTCTAATCCCTTGGCATGCTTGGTTTTCATTTAATTGCTAAAGAAATAAGATCTATATTTTTAAATTTAAATGTTTTATTCCATCATTTCAGAAACGTTTATTCTTGTTATGGGGCATATCTGATGTCTCTGCATTATGATGCAAGCTGTGATGTGGTTAGAGTTAGGGCTTAGCATCAGCCCATCTTTGATGTAGCTGTGTTAAGTATGCTAAAGATATATTGGAATTTTGTGGCAGTTTTAAAGAAAATTCAGAAATGTGTAATATATACAAATACTGCCGTTTGTTTCCTCTTTCCTCCTTTTTCCTTTTGGGGAGTAACTGTAAAGTTTGGTTCGGTGGAGACATTTCTTCTTCCTGTCCTTTGAAACTTAAACTATTTTATATAAATTTAGAGACAAGCATGTTGGCTATCTTCATTTCATTTCTGTGGACCCAATTTCCTCTTGATTGTAAATTTGTCATTGGGGAATCCTTTTCTTCCTTTAGGCCAAACAGCTGTTTTTAATTTTATTTTTCTTCTTCTTTTTTGTTTTTTCCACCAAGGAGGTCAAGTTCCTTTGGGGGAAAAACTAGTTCGTTATGTTCTTTTCTTTTATATTGTTGCATGTACGACAACAAAATACAAATTGCTTTTGGGTTGTGAGTTGCTGTGGTATCCATTTAAATACCATTGCATTTCCAAATATTATAATTATACTACTTCCAACCCTCAAAGCCCAGTTAGAAGCTTATTATAGCTCATTTATTTCCATCTGTAAATATGAAAAATGCATTCTTAGCCATGTATTAGTGGGTTCCTGAAAAGAGTGACAGTTGTTTAACTTTTCTTCCTATGCTGCTGTGTGCTCACACTCCACTTATGAGTACTTAGGACTGCTTAGCACAAATTACTAACCCAAAGCCTATTTCAGATACTGTCAGTGTTTTTGGAACTACTTATTCCCTCAATATAGTGTCCGGTATCTTTGCACTGAATGACTCATGACGTCTCTGTTCTTCAGACACTGTGGGCTCTCTCAGTATGAAAGTTATATAACCATAATAGTGACTGGCAATATGGATGCTGTTGAAGTGCCAAGAACTGTTAGTAAAACTAGCAAAATAAATGTTAGTTTACAGGTAACTGGACAAAAGCATAATACCTGAAATAGGGAAACTCCTAGAAGTTCACCATGTCCTTTTGAAAATCAAGCTATCATCCAGGCCTAAATGATCTTGTCTCCCTTCTCTTTGTGAAAGTGAATTGGTCCAATATCATATTCACTGATAACAAAACAATCTATTTGTTCTTGCTTTCCTTCCTCCCAAGTATTTGATTTACAGAAGAATTCACATTTAATTGAGCTATGTGTTATAAAAACAGAAATAGATTCAGATGAACATTGGGTAGGATAGCATCCCATAGCTTTATAATCATCCCTCCGTGTTTGAATATGGGCAGAGAAATCCATGCGTGTGTTTGCTATGTGAAAGACCTTGTTTGCTTTTTTCTTCTTTATTGTTTTCTCTTTCTAAATTTCCAGAGATTCAAATATTTACTGCTTTCAAAGTTTATAATTCAAGAATTGTAAGGAAAAATGGGGCTATGAGGACACATATGTGGTTTATCATCTTCTTCTTGCCTCTAAAATACTGAAGAAAAGAGAACTTGTATTCATGATGGAAAGTCACTATATTACCATTCCCTTTTAGAATTTCAGCCAGATACAGAATACATAAGGTCAGGTTAAGGAAAACTCTGGGAGATAGTGAGGGACAGAGAAGCCTGGTGTGGTGTAGCCCATGGAGTCACAAAGAGTTAGACATGACTTAGTGACTGAATAACAACAGCAAGGAAAAGTACTTGAGCCAACATGCTAGTTATACTGTATCTCTATTGACAGTAACAAATGGAACCATCCCAGCAGCCACGTTCATGTGTCAGGAGAAATGGTTTATCAGAGGCAAGTGGTGGCCCAATAAATTGGGCTAAGAGTTTAAGGAGCCATTACAATAGATGGGGTAGATATTATAGAAAACAGTCAAGAGAGTGGCTCCAGTGAATTCCTCTCACAAGATAAATTCAATCATACATATCAATGCTATTCCTATATCAGGAAAGGGAACTATCAATGCAGAGTCTGGAATCTGGCATTATATTTCATAAATTCAATAAACAAATGCACACCCAAAAATTTAAAAAAAAAAAGAGGCCATGAAAGCAATTCTCCAAATTTTACAACATCTTCTTTCTTCTTAAAAATTGTAAAAAAATATTAATTAAAGGTTCACATCCACATTACAAAAGAATCCACCAGGAACCAGGAAAACAAAACTAATAAAGTAGTTAAAATCAGAGAATTACTTTATGGGAGTTTTGTTGTCATTGTTGTTTTAGTCGCGAAGTCATGTCTAACTCTTTTGCAACCTCATGGTCTGTAGCCCACCAGGATCATCTCTCCATGGGATTTCCCAGGCAAGAAAGAATACTGGAGTCAGTTGCCATTTCCTTCCCCACGGGATCTTCCCAACCCAGGGGCATAACCCATGCTTTCTACATTGACATGTGGGTTCTGTACCACTGAGCCACCAGGGAAGCCTCCATAAACTAAGTCATGTCCAACTCTTTTGCGACCCCATGGGTGTTTTGCAGAGGCTTATTAGTCATCTCTCTGCCTACCCTGGATTTCTTTGCTAAATGAAGTAGATGCAAGGGCCAACTGAACACTGAAATATAACATCAAGCTATTTCTTTATTGGGGGAAGCAGCTTAGATATTTACAGGGTGTTTTTTACAACTTCTCACAAGGACTTGACTCTCTTAGTTATGAATGAAAAACTGGAAACTGCAGACCTTCCCCCAAAGGGACAGGACTGGCCTTAGTGATGTTACCAAGTGTTGGAAAGAGAACACACTTCACTCTGGGCAGATACATACAAGAGAAGGAAAGCAAGAGAGCATGACCACAGTGAGCAATGGCCTTCCATATGCTATAGCCACTCTGTAGAGGAAACAGAGAATGGCTGCCTCGCATCAAGCTTTAAAGCTTCCCTTTCAATGATGATGAGTGAAAAGTGGGAAACAGAACGTTGGAAACTATTTAAAAATGCTTCACTGTGATGATAACAGTGCTGGTTATGTTCCTTTTTTATGGAGACAGAAATATGATGAGTGAAGCTCACATGATGAGTATTTCCCTCTACCATCCTGAAGAAAGTCATGAAATTCAAGTATTCATGTACAAAAAAATAACATGTTACTCATAAGAAAGCCAAAATAAGGCTAAATTGGATTTTGTAAAATTAGGTATCAGAGGGTAGTGAATAATACAAAATACAAAAGAAAAATATTGTGATTTAAGAATATGTATTAATGTAAGTAATCTTTCATGCCTGAAAGCAACAAAAACAATAATTTTAGTTAAGATAAAGTCCTGGATAGCAACATCATGTTATTCTGGTCAAAGAACTGAACGTTTTATAGAAATTTCTGCTTAAAATTATTGAAATGATCAGAAACAATGAAAATTAGTCAACTATAATAAACTAAGGAACAACCACATTATCAGTTTAATATCTTTTAGAAACAGTGACAACCTTAGCCTAAGTGAAATAGGACATCAATAACTAATACATCTCTCTCCAGAAACAACAAGGATGCCAAATTTCTTTTAAACACAAGTAACGTGATCCTGAAAAATCCTAATCAAGAATTCTTTATTTGAGAAAATGAAGACTGGGAAACGGGCAATATATCATGTCCACTTCCTCACCAAAGTAAAACAGAAAATAAAGCTCAGTGAAGGAAGTGCCATTTATAGTTGCTTTGAGCTGGAGAGACTTCCCTCATGGCTCAGACAGTAAAGCGTCTGCTTGCAATGCAAGAGACCAGGATTTGATCTCTGGGTTGGGAAGATACCCTGGAGAAGGAAATGGCATCCCACTCCAGTACTCTTGCCTGGAAAATCCCATGAACAGAGAAGCCTGGTAGGCTACAGTCCATGGGGTTGCAAAGAGTCGGACATGACTGAGTGACTTCACTTTCACTTGAGCTGGAGAAAATAATGACAAAGGCTGTGATCATGCAAAGTTTTAGAGGCAGCGTTTACCTGGAATTCAGCTTTATAGATTTTGAATGATGTTCTTAAGCAGAGATGATAGTCAAGTATCACACAAAAGCAGAAATGAGCGTGCTCCATGTCTTCACCCTCAGCCCTGGAGCTGGATAGGGACTTGACTTTGTATCAGCAAGGCCTGCGTGGTAGGGAGCAATGACTACAGTCTGAGGCTAAATTTATTAGATTAAACAGAACACATTTTCTTACATAGAAAAAAATTGAATCGAGGCTACTTAACTCTTCCTTAACCCACCGGGCCTACTTGTCTCCAAAGAGCTAAAAACTGAAAAGATATTTCAAACTATTAGTAGTCTGGTATCCAAATTAAGTTCCAAGAAAACAATAAAAACCAGTTTACAAATGAAAAAATAAGACCTGAGACAAAGCGAGTCTACTCTGCCATTCTGATGCAAGTAGTGACTTTAGTAAGTTACTGTGGCTGTTTGATGATGAACTATAGATAGAATAAATTCAGCAAGAGATCTGTGCACAGATACTTAACACTAAAAAAGCAAAAGGTAAAAAGGAGAGACAGTTCTAAACAAGCAGGGTGATACAGGAAACACTTTTGGATAAAACACTAACTTTTATGATTTAAAAAAAATCAAATAAATGGGCTATTTAAATAAAATAAAGAATAAATATAAAAAGATGATGTGATAAAATAGAATTATTCTTTTAAAACAAATAAGCTAAAGAAAGGAATAATAGAAAATGAGAAAACTATTATGGAAATGAGAAGATGGATGTAGAAAAAGTGCGTTTGAAATCAAATTCAGAGATATGAAAGTTTTGAGAGAGAAAAATTGTAACTATACAAAATAAAAATAAGATGAATACAATTGACTAGAAAATGATAGATATGGAAAAAGGCAAACAAGGGGTTAATCATGATGAAGTCTCTTGGCATCTACAATGAAGAAATCATTGCATAAATATCTGATCAGAAGAAGCTGGTCACTAAAGCCAGCACTTCTCATGATTACATGCAGAATTGATTGGTGTTTATAGACTATCAAGGGTAAATGGTATGACCATAAAATAACAAAGCACAAATCATATGCATGTAGAGGAAATGAAAATATATTTATGCAATAGCTTATAATTCCAGTCTTTATAGATTTTTATGAAAAAAATTACTTGGAGACAGAATCCAGTCAACTTAAATATTAATCCAAAATGGGGGTGGTAAAAAAACTTGTGGATGAAACATCTTATATAAAGATAGGTAGTGAGCATTGTATCTAACAGAGAATGTGTCTTCTTTGCAAGTTCTCTTGTAACATTTGCAAAAATAATGAACTCAGATCAAATTTAAAAACAGAGATGCATTTAAAAATTGAAATAATAAAAATCAAATACATTGATTAAACTCTGATAAAACTAGGAAACAAAAGCAAAATTAGAAACAAGTACAAATATCTAACTTGGACATACTGAAATGTATTCTATCTTTGATTTCCTCTTGGCTCCAAAAAAATCAAAAAAATTTCAGAACAAGACAAATGATGATATGTTGCATATCAAAAATATGTGACACAGATTCAGCTCTGCAGAGATAAAATTCACAGAAGTAAGCAATCAACACTGAATTACAAACAATGGAATTAAATTAAGCACTGGAGGTAGAAGGTTTAAAAAGAGTAAGAAAGCTGTGGTACATATACACAATGGAGTATTACTCAGCCATTAAAAAGAATACATTTGAATCAGTTCTAATGAGGTGGATGAAACTGGAGCCTATTATACAGAGTGAAGTAAGCCAGAAAGAAAAACACTAATACAGTATACTAACGCATATATATGGAATTTAGAAAGATGCTAACAATAACCCTGTGTACGAGACAGCAAAAGAGACACTGATGTATAGAACAGTCTTTTGGACTCTGTGGGAGAGGGAGAGGGTGGGAAGATTTGGGAGAATGACATTGAAGCATGTATAATATCATGTATGAAACAAGTCGCCAGTCCAGGTTCAATGCACGATACTGGATGCTTGGGGCTGGTCCACTGGGACGACCCAGAGGGATGGTATGGGGAGGGAGGAGGGAGGAGGGTTCAGGATGGGGAACACAGGTATACCTGTGGTGGATTCATTTCGATATTTGGCAAAACTAACACAATACTGTAAAGTTTAAAAATAAAATAAAATTAAAAAAAAAAGAGTAAGAAAAACAAAATTTAAAAAGCACTATAAGATGAATAAATACAAAGCAAAGGAACAAGAGGCTAGTAATCTTTTAATGGAAAAGCACAGACCTGAACAAAACAAAACTAATCTTTCAACTGCTTAAGTCTCAAAATAATCTTTGGGCCTCCCAAATGTCTCCTCAGATTTTATAATTGATACGGACCAGGAACTGCTCTACTCCTAGTCTTTAACTACGCTAAAGCCTTTGACTGTGTGGATCATAACAAACTGTGGAAGACTCTTAAAGAGATGGGAATATCAGACCATCTTACCTTTCTCCTGAGAAACCTGTATGTGGGTCAAGAAGCAACAGGTGGAATCCTGTATGGAAGAACTGATTGGTTCAGGATTGAGAAAGGAATACCACAGGGCTGTCTGCTGTCACTCTGTTTATTTAACCTACATGCTGAGCACATCATGAAAAATGCTGGGCTGGATAAGTTACAAGCTGGAATCAAGATAGGTGGGAGAAACATTAACAACCTTAGATATGCAGATGATACTATGCTAATGGCAGAAAGTGAAGAAGAGCTAAACAGCCCTTTAATGAGGGTGAAAGAAGAGAGTGAAAGATCTGGCTTAAAACTAAATATTAAAAAAAAAACACACAAAAAACAAAACTAAGATCATGGCATCTGGTCCCATTCAGTTAAGTTCAGTTCAGTCGCTCAGCCATGTCCGACTCTTTGCGATCCCATGAATCGCAGCACGCCAGGCCTCCCTGTCCATCACCAACTCCTGGAGTTTACTCAAACTCAAGTTCATCGAGTCAGTGATGCCATCCAGTCATCTCATCCTCTGTCGTCCCCTTCTGCTCCTGCCCCCAATCCCTCCCAGCATCAGAGTCTTTTCCAATGAGTCAACTCTTCGCATGAGGTGGCCAAAGTATTGGAGTTTCAGCTTTAGCATCAGTCCTTCCAATGAACACCCAGGACTGATCTCCTTTAGAATGGACTGGTTGGATCTCCTTGCAGTCCAAGGGACTCTCAAGAGTCTTCTCCAACACCACAGTTCAAAAGCATCAATTCTTCGGTGCTCAGCTTTCTTCACAGTCCAACTCTCACATCCATACATGACCACTGGAAAAACCATAGCCTTGACTAGATGGACCTTTGTTGGCAAAGTAATGTCTCTGGTTTTTAATATGCTATTTAGGTTGGTCATAACTTTCTGGTCCCATTACTTCATGGCAAATAGTAGGGGAAAAGCCCTCTTTTTAGGCTCTAAAATCACTGTGGATGGTGACTGAGCCATGAAAGCAGAAGATGATTGCTTCTTGGCAGGAAAACTATGAAAAACCTAGACAGTGTGTTCAAAAGCAGAGACATTACTCTGTCAACAAAGGTCCATACAGTCAAAGCTATGCTCTTCCCAGTGGTCATGTTTGAGAGCTGGATCGTAAAGATGGCAGAACGTTAAAGAACTGATGCCTTTGAACTGTGGTGCTGGGAAAGACTCCTGCGAGTCCCTTGGACAGCAAGGGGATCAAACCAGTTAATCGAATAGGAAGTCAACCCTGAATACTCACTGGAAGGACTGATGCTGAAGCTTAAGCTCCAGTATTTTGGTCACCTGATGCAAAGAGCCAATTCATTGGAAAAGACCCTGATGCTGGGAAAGATTGAGAGCAGAAGAAGAGGGTGTCAGAGGATGAGATGGCTGAATGGCATCACCAATGCAATATACATGAACCTGGGCAAACTTTGGGAGTTGGTGAGAGACAGAGAGGCCTGGAGTGCTGCAGTCCATGGGGTCACAAAGAGTTGGACATGACTAGGCGATTGAACAACAACAAAAGCTGTTCTATTTCTTTTCTAAGGTTTTTCCAAATAGTGTTTCTGGTTTTTTTCCCTGAAGTTGTTTTCTCTATGGAGCAAGAAATAACTTATCCTGGATCCACAGGGAACCTTATTCTAGATCTGATGGAGAAAACACTCCTCATTTAGGGATCTCTGGCCTTTAAGATGGGTAATTTGGTTATTTCCCTGGAAGAGGGATGGGTATACTTGCTTTGAAAAGAAAGATACAATTTGAAGACCCAAGGAGAGTCTATAGTGCTACAGGTTATTTGCTCACTAAATACTGTTTCCTTTAATTAGCGCCTAGAACTCAACTTGGAGAAGACAATGGCACCCTACTCCAGTACTCTTGCCTGGAAAACCCCATGGACTGAGGAGCCTGGTAGGCTGCAGTCCATGGGGTCGCTAAGAGTCAGACACAACTGAGCAACTTCATTTTCACTTTTCACTTTCAGGCATTGGAGAAGGAAATGGCAACCCACTTCAGTGTTCTTTCCTGGAGACGGGGGAGCGACGGGGGAGCCTGGTGGGCTGCCGTCTATGGGGTCGCACAGAGTTGGACACGACTGAAGTGACTTAGCAGCAGCAGCAGAGCTCAACTCTCCTTCCTAGGTTTCCTGGAAGCTAGATGAGGCTTGTGACTGAGTTCCTGCAGATGGACTGTAAACAGAAAGCAACATCTCATACATGTGTTACTTCCAGAGTTTTTGCCTTTGGTCAGAATGAGACTGGCTTCACTGGAAGTCGGGGATCAAAGAAGGCTGAGCCCCATATATAAAATAGATAGCCAATGGGAATTTGGTGTATGGCTCAGGAAACTCAAACAGGGGTTCTGTATCAACCTAGAGGGGTGGGATGGGGAGGGAAATGAGAGGGAGGTTCAAAAGGGAGGGGATATGTATATACCTATGGCTGATTCATATTGAGGTTTGATAGAAAACAACAAAATTCTGTAAAACAATTATCCTTCAATAAAAAAAAAAAAAAAAAAAAAAAAGGCAGAGTCATAAGCTGGAAGGAACATGGGTCCCTGAATCATGGATTCTTAGAGAAGAGCCATCATTAATCAGAAGTGTGGGTTATACTTAATACAAAGTACATTCTTTTATATTTAAAGCATTATATCTGCAGGTTGATTCTTACAGAAACTAGTGTTTGCATGTCAATATTTGCAACTATTTAATTCCTTCTACTATTATTAGAATTTATACATTTTCCTTTTTTCCTATATAAATAAACTACTCTGTACTGTTCTTGGTCAAAATATCTGATTATTTTATTAGGATTTCTGGAATTTTCTGTAGAAAAATGCAGAATAGTTTTAAGGATTTGATAAAGATCTCCAAAATTCTCTCTAGAAGTGCTGTGCCAAATTTGTAATCTCACAAGAAGTGAATAAGGAGTCAAAATTTTCTAGACTAATATATTCTCTTTCCACTGATTCATGATGAAAAACCTATATATATATATGTTTGTGTGTGTGTGTTTAATACAATACATTGTCTGCTTCAGGGTTCAGTTCAGTTCAGTCGTTCAGTTGTATCCCACTCTTTGCAACGCCATGGACAGCAGCATGCCAGGCTTCCCTGTCAATCACCAGCTCCTGGAGTTTACCCAAACTCATGTTCATTGAGTCAGTGATGCCATCCAACCATCTCATCCTCTGTCATCCCCTTCTCCTCCCACCTTCAGTCTTTCTCAGCATCAGGGTCTTTTCAAATGAGTCAGCTCTTCATATCCGGTGGCCAAAGTATTGGAGTTTCAGCTTCAACATTAGTCCTTCCAAAGAACACTCAGGATTTCCTGTAGGGTGGACTAGTTGGATCTCCCTGCCATCCAAGGGATTCTCAAGAGTCTTTTCCAACACCACAGTTCAAAAACATCAATTCTTCGGTGCTCAGCTTTCTTTATAGTCCAACTCTCACATCCATACATGAATACTCGAAAAACCATAGCCTTGACTAGATGGACCTTTGTTGTTCAAGTAATGTCTCTGCTTTTTAATATGCTGTCTAGGTTGGTCATAACTTTCCTTCCAAGGAGTAAGCATATTTTTATTTCATGGCTGCAGTCACCATCTGCAGTGATTTTAGAGCCTCCCAAAATAAAGTCAGCCACTGTTTCCCCATTTATTTGCCATGAAGTGATGGGACCAGATGCCATGGTCTTAGTTTTCTGCATGTTGAGTTTTAAGCCAACTTTTTCACTCTCCTCTTTCACTTGCATCAAGAGGCTCTTTAGTTCTTTTTCACTTTCTGCCATAAGGGTGGTGTCATCTGCATATCTGAGGTTATTGATATTTCTCCCGGCAATCTTGATTCCAACTGTGCTTCTTCCAGCCCAGCATTTCTCATGATGTACTCTGCATGTAAGTTCAATAAGCAGGGTAACAATATACAGCCTTGACATACTCCTTTTCCTATTTGGAACCAGTCTGTTGTTCCATGTCCAGTTCTAACTGTTGCTTCCTGACATGCATACAGATTTCTCAAGAGGCAGGTCAGGTCGTATGGTATTCCCATCTCTTTCAGAATTTTCCACAGTTTATTGTGGTCTGCACAGTAAAAGGCTTTGGCATAGTCAATAAAGCAGAAATTGATGTTTGTTTGGAACTCTCTTGCTTTTTTGATGATCCAGCATCCGGATATTGACAATTTGATCTCTGGTTCTTCTGCCTTTTCTAAAACCAGCTTGAACATCTGGAAATTCATGGTTCACATATTTTTGAAGCCTGGCTTGGAGAATTAGAGCATTACTTTACTAGCATGTGAGATGAATGCAATTGTGTGGTAGTTTGAGCATTCTTTGGCATTGCCTTTCTTTGGGATGAAAACTGACCTTTTCCAGTCCTGTGGCCACTGCTGAGTTTTCCAAATTTCCTAGCATATTGAGTGCAGTACTTTCATAGCATCATCTTTTAAGGTTTGAAATAGTTCAACTGGAATTCCATCACCTCCACTAGCTTTGTTCGTAGTGATGCTTTCTAAGGCCCACTTGACTTCACATTCCAGGATATCTGGCTCTAAGTGAGTGATCACATCATCATGATTATCTGGGTCATGAAGATCTTTTTTATATAGTTCTGTGTATTCTTGCCACCTCTTCTTAATATCTTCTGCTTCTGTTAGCTTCAGGGTTATGAATTTCAATTTCTGTGCATTCTAGTTACAGCTTCCATGTTAAAATTATTAGAGTTTATCATATGCCTTAATATTTGGCATTATGAACTCTCATTTATTTTTCTCAAGTGTTTGTTTCTGGCCTTTTTTTTTTTTTGAGAAACACTTTGTTAAAATCCTTAAAAAGTTCCATAGGGAATATTAAATGAAATGCATCCATTTAATAAATATTTTTTGGTAATTCTATATATTTACAATATTTACTTTCCAACCAGAAAGGTATTTTTTTGTTTGCTTTGTTAATCTAACTTAGTACAAATTTGTACTTTTCCTCATGGTCTCATACACACTTCAGTCTAATGTGTGTATTGGAATATGAATGGAATGCATGAGGGTTAAGCTTATAGAGAAAATACTGTTTTAAAAATCAATTGTATTTGGAATTATTTTCTGTTCCAGAGATTCTGCTTTTTCAAAATAAGTTCATATGAACCAACAAAGACTAAAAACATAGGCCCATTTGTTCTAGTTTTAGGCTGATTAATATAACATACACTTTAAAAATATGGGAGTTAGTATTTTGATCACATTTTCAATGGTCAAATTACATCTAAAAACTATGTCTAACTACAGATGTCCCACTTTTGTAAAGGTGAATTTGCCTAGCAGAGGAAGATAAAAATTGCAAAGATTCTGGAAATCATGCCAAGCATAAAATAGTTTTAAAAAGTTGGGAATATCTTAGCCCCCAAGAAGGAAAGGCCTGATAATAGATGTAACAAAATAATACATGAAGTGTTATCCTATCAAAGAACTAGATTTTTCACATCTCTGATATGTGATAAAGATAAAGATACAATGATAGAAATTTTGATACAATGTTTAGTGAAACCTTTTAACCTCTAGAAAGGTCTAGAAGTGAGCAGGGCTATTTTTCTGAGGTGCTGAGTCCCAGAGGGAGCTGAGCAGACCATCTGTCAGGGACACAGAGTAAGACATTCTTACACAGGGTCACAGCCTGGCCTCTGTGTCCCCAAAGGTCCTGGCCAGCTGTGATTCTGTCATGAGAGCGTCATGCAGTGAAGGTAGTCCCTATTGTTAGTGGAGCTGCATTTTAGCCATCTCAGCAGTCACTGCTGGAGCCAACTATGATTTGATTCTTCTATCTATTAATTATGGGCTGTAAATATTCTGTTTGTGCAGAAAATTCCCTATTCCCTGCACCTGTGGTTGAAAATTTTAGTTATGCAATCTCATAGTCAAGTGATTGTTCCAATGGCAACACAATTTCCTCTGCCACAATTAAGTATTTTTCCCCTTTAAAGAAAAATTCTTCTGTATTATGTGATAATCAGTTTAAAATAATTCAGGTTTCAGGCTCAAAATACAGACTTAAAAAACATTGTGAAATCTAGAATAAAAATCATCATCCTTATAATTTGGGGCATTTATTTGATCTTTTACAAAATAAAATCTCATTTAAAAAGCAATCTTATGAGACTATATGTTTTAGATCTCAGCTCACAAATTTAAAAATAAATTGAATAGAATAAGTAATGCATTATAAAGGGATATTGTGTGTGTCCAGCACACACAGTTGTGTCCAACTCTTTGTGACCCTATGGACTATAGCCCGCCAGGCTCCTCTGTCCATGGGGATTCTCCAGGCAAGAATACTGGAGTGGGTTGCCATTTCCTTTTCCAGGGAATCTTCCCAACCCAGGGATCAAACCCGTGTCTCCTGCGTCTCCTGCATTGCAGGCTGACTCTTTATCATCTGAGTCACAAGGGACACCCCCATATATACACTACCATGTGTAAAACAGATAGCTAGCAGAAGGCAGTTTTATAGCACAGGATGCTTAGCTCAGTGCTCTGTGATGACCTAGAGGGATGCCCCTGGGTGGGTGAGAGGGAGACTCAAGAGGGAGGGGACATATGTATACTTATGGCTGATTCACATTGTTGTACAGCAGAAACTAGTGCAACATTGTAAAGTAATTATCCTCCAATTAAAAAAAAAACTAGTACGAAAAATATAAAAAAGATACTTCATTATGAAAGGAAAGAAAGTTCTGAGGCAAAATCTAGAGAGATATGTAAAGCCTGGAAGGGATTTTGTTTAATGGGAGTAACTAGAGAATATTCATATGCTGATATAGAAGAATCATTAGTAAGTAAGATTAAGTGCACAGGAACAATGGATAACTCATGGATCAAGGGTTGGAGAAGATAGATTTCAGGTACAGATACATGAATGGCCTGAAAATTGCTTCCTCTGCAACAGGTTAAACAAGATAAGGGGAGACACAGTTATGGGTAAGGAAGCAGAAATGCAGCAGTGTGTTCATAACCACCCCTGACTTTTCCTGTGATGATGGAAGTATAGTAATCTGCAGTGACGTGACAGCACGTTGAGACAGGGGACCTGAGGGTAATGGTGAAAGTGGGGAATGAATGATCAATGAAGGGACTAGAAGAGGGAGCTTGTTCAGAATACACAACTGGATGGCTGAAGACTTTTGAAAGCAGAGATGAAAATGTGCAATACAGTTTTGTTGGAATGATCTAACGGTCTACATAGTTGTATTGCACATTTGTTCTCTACTTTGAGCTATGTCTAGTACTGCTGCAGTGGTTGATTTGCAGAGGAACATTTTGGAAGAAGAGCAGGATAGAAGGAGGCAGGGTGATGAGTCATCACATATAGGATGTAAATGAACTAAAAATAGAGAGAAATGGGTGATATCAGAAGATTTATTTGGCAAACTAAGAGGGGTAAGAAATATTAGTGACAATAGAAAATTATTGCTGTAGGAAAAGGATGTTAGGGGTTCCCGTGTGTTGATGGTGGTGCCATTGAGGAGTTAAGTGAAAGTCAAGTTATCCCAGTTGAGGTAATCAACAAACTCTAAGGTCATTAAGTCTTAGAAGAGCCATCTACTGACTTCGGAGTCTCTCCAAATGATGCAGGCAGGAAAATGATAGGGTAGATGTCAAAATCTTAAGGCAGCATGAACCTCAAGGAAAAACTTGCTTTCAAAAGATTTTAGTTGTTAAAAAGTAAAATATAACATTCTGTGAAATGGTATTGTAAATTTAGGATTGTTATGCTCAGTGCCTGAGGTTCCCATAAGTAACATCTGGGGAAAAATGGAGTCCAAGAAAGGATAAGGAACAAAAATGAAAGAATGAATGTTAAGTCTATGAGGGAAAGAGAAAATAAGGGAAAGAACGATGTGAAGAGGGATTCCAGTGTTTGTCATGCTTCAGTTTCATCCCCAGTTTTGCTAGTTCCTGACTGGTGAAATTATTACAGATAACAGTCTATAAAATGGAGATAACATTGCAAATACTGTGTATGGTAGTAATGAGAATTAATGAGATATACAGCCTTTAAAATAGTGCACAGTACCAAATGCTTAAGCAACATTAGCATTTATTTTTTATTATTACTGTGTTGTCATCATTATTATTATCTAGCTCATAATTAAGAAGACAGACTTTCTGGGAAAAGTTCCTTTTAATCATCTAATAATAAAGTTTGATAGAGGTCTCTTTGTATTTTCCACAAACTCAAAACATTAATTTTAGATTGGCTCTACAAAAGTAGAGCATAATAGAGTGAATTTGGTTGTACATAAATCATGAGCATCAGAATCACCGACACCTAACCTAGCACTTTAGAGTTAGAATCTTTCTGTTGGAAAGGGGAGGAAGGGGGAGATATTTACAATATTGATTTTGGGGACAGATCATTCATTTCAATGAGATCAAGCTTTCTGCTCCCAGAAAATCTTGGGATTAGACTATTATTTTTTCTACTTTCACTACTATCCTCCTTATAAAAATTAATGAATGTTTCTAAGAGAAAGGATAATCTTTGTAAATCATTTTCAGTTTGTGTAAAGCATTTAATATAATTTAAAAATATTAATACATTTGCTAGAAAAAAAATTTCTGCAAGTCATGAAAAGTTGAGCCTCAGATTTAGATAAACAAAGGAAAAGAATGCACTATTATTAACATTTTCAACAAAGGTATAAATATACATATGGCTGAAAAGATAATATTATTTTTAATTAAACAGTAAGGAACTGATGAAATAGTTTTATCCTTGTACATCTGAGCTTGTAGTGCATTCACTGCCATAACACTCAGTGCATCTAGAATTGTTTTGGCTTCGCATGTCTGATTACCCAGAGATACATTCTTTTCTTATGAACATTATGGAGGAGTCTGCTTAATATGGGAAGAACTTTCTCCTTTAATAATCAATTTATTTACCAGATTTGTAAAAATACAGATATATTTTTGGAATTTGTTGAAAGGGCTGTATCCTTGTTATTCTTGGTATGTTGGGTATATTCTCCTACATTTAGCCTACAACTATACTGCTCAAATCAATTTATCAGGTGACAAAATCATTCTTTCTCTCAATCATTATATCCATATGGCACCAAAAGTCATCTGAGATTTTGTTGTGGTTGTTTAACTGCTAAGTCATGTCTGACTTTTTGCACCCTCATGGACTGTAGCCCAGTTGGCTGCTCTGCTTATGGGATTTCCCAGGCAAGAATACTGGAGTGGGTTGCCATTTCCTTCTCTAGGGGATCTTCCTGATCCAGGGATTGAACCTGTGTCTCTTGGATTGTCAGGCAAATTCTTTACCACTGAAACACCAGGGAAGTTCTAAGCCTGGCTTAAAGAATTTAAGTTTTCACTTAGAAAACAGTTTTCATGTACTACTAGGTAATGCTTTGTCTTATGAAAGTAGATGCCCTTATGACTGTCCCCTGAATAGTTATATTCTTATCATATATTCACTCAACAAAATATAGTAGCACTTTGTAGACTTAAAAAACATCACAACCTAAAAGTTAAGAGCTGTATTTTTAGGACTTAAGACTAATGGAGATAGCATTGCAAGTAACCCCAAGAGAATTGCTCTGAGGCAGGGGTTGCAGGGTGCAGCCAGGTTATATAGAAATTTTGAAACAAAGGGCAGGTAGTTTGAGCTCAAAAGATTATTGTAAACCAAAGAAAATCAGATATCCCAAGTTGTTTGCTAAGGAGTTTGCTCTTTTCTGTGTTTGGGAAGATGCAAGAGTCTGGGCTCATTGAAATCATCCCTTTGATATGCACCTCAGCTATGTGGGGCCAGTAAGTGTGTTTTCACATCCTGAATTTCCTCAGGGCTCACCCTGGGGGAGTGGCTGCAGTTTGCTAAATGGCTGCTAAATGGCAGGTATTTTTCCCTTGCTCGATGCTTGCCATCTGTGGTGGCTTCAATTGCTGATGTCTGTGACATCCTTTGCTTACTGATATGGTCGGAAATATTCCATTTTTCAACTTATCGAACAGCACCAAATATCATCATTGTGTTAATAAGTACTTGGGTACAAAGATGAAAATATTCTTGCTCTTAAAGAACTTACCATCTGGTTGACCTCCAGTTTGAGGAAATAGAAAAGCCCATAGCATACCATATTATAAAAGTAATATTCTTTGTGGATTCATGCCAGACCATCCACCCACTTCTGACCCCTCAAGTTGTAAAATAATTATATTATTCATAATGTTAGAGCCAAAACTATTTTTGTAACATTGCTTTCTTGAATTACAAATGTTCTGCATGGATACATGATTATAAGTAATTCAAATAATACAAAATATACAGGCTAAAGGATGAAAGAGCTTGCCTCTCACTTTCCTTCCCTCTCTTGCCAAGGTTCTTGCCCAAAGGCAGAAAGTATTAACTGTATAAGATGTATTATTTGCAGGATTTATTTAAAAGAATAAATATCTCAATGTGTGTCTTCCTATCAAGGGACATGGGGTTTGGGCTGCATTTAAATCTTTCTATTATTTTTTTTTTTGATATCTTATTGCTAATACATAGGAAAGTTATCTTTGATTTTTATAGTTTTACTTTTGGCAGCATTACCATCCATTTATATTTTCCCAATGTTTCTAAACTGAATCTTTCTGTGTTCTAGATAGGTAATGCCATCCACCCATAGCTAGATTTTCTTTATCTTCAATGTTTACTCTTTCTATTCATTTTCTTTCTCTCATTGCACTTCTTGAGTTCTGAGAATAAGGTTGAGAATAATGATGGTGGGAATTCCCTGATGGCCCAGTGGTTAGGACTCTATACTCTCACTGACAAGGGTGTGGGTTTGATTCCTGGTCAGGGAATTAAGATTCTGCAAGCTGAGAGATGCAGCCAAAAAAAAAAAGGAGGTAGCAATTGTATTTCAGTGAGGATCTTTTTGGTTGCAAATAATATACATTTATTTATTTTTGGTTGTGCTGGGTCTTCTTTGCTGCACGGGCTTTCTCTAACTGTAGCGAGTGGGGCTACTCTTCATTGCAAAGATCAGGCTCCTCATTGTGGTGGCTTCTCTTGTTACAGAGCACAGGCTCTAGAGTGTATGGGCTTCAGCAGTTGCTGCATGTGGGCTGAGTAGTTGCAGCTCCCAGGCTCTAGAGCACAGGCTCAATAGTTGTGATGAACAGGCTTAGTTGCTCTGAGGTATGTAGGATCTTCCGGGATCAGAGATCAAACCTATGTTGGCTGTACTGGATGCGGGCAGATTCTTTGCCACTGAGCCACCAGGGAAGCCCCAAATAACATGCATTTAACTTGAATAAATTTATGTTAAAAAAAAGAGGAAATCATTAGGAGATTCACACAACTTACAGCTTGGCCAGAAAGATACTCTAAACCAGGCATTGACATGCAGCCAGAGCTCATTCCCTTGTTAGCTCATTTTTAATTTTCTCTCCATTCAGGCCTCATGTTCTAAAGATATCGATCACCCTCTTATTGACAGAACCATAGATACAGGGTTTCTTGTTTCCTACCTCCATACTTCTGCCACTAGTTGGAATGGAATCCCTTTCTTCCTCTTCAGTTTGAAAAACAAAAACAAATACATAAAAACAACATCTGAGAAAGAATGATGATTGGTTTGGGTTGGCTCAGATGTTTAACCTTAAACAATGAACTAGGAGTTGGTGGAGCCTTCTTCCCCACCGTACAGTTGTTTTGTTATGAGGAGCACTTCCCCAGAGAATGGAGTTGTCTTTTCCAGAATACAGGAGTAGTATTAAGCAGACAAACAAAAGATGTTCAGGACAGTAGACATCCTAATCTTGTTAGTACCTTTAATGGGACTGCATTAAAAAATGCTCATCTATGAAGTGTGATAGATGGTAAATTCTCTATTTTTCTGGGAGGTGCATTTTAATCAAAAAAAGAATTGGTGTTGACAGTTCATGTATGTAAAAGGTTTTCAGCATTTGTCTAGATGCTCTCATAGATTATATTTTAAAATCTATTTATGGTGTTTAGAATTTAAAAGGATTTAAAAAGATGCAAATATCCCTTGTATCCACTCTTGCCTCCTTTGATTTTTCTTTTCTTTTCATTTTTTTGTCTTCTTCCTACTCTTCCCCTCAACCCATTTCTTTATATGCCCTCTTTTCAACCTTAACAAACTATAAGGTTTGGGAAAACACCTCTCAGCAGAACTGTTCTGACAACCGTTGAGTTGGGGTTACACCAGTGATCCTAAACAAGAGGGACATGAAAAGCAGAACAATCTTCATGAGTTTAGCAACAGCAGAGATGAAGAAAATGATAGCCTGAGCCAGAGCACAGGACATGCACTAAGCATCTGAATCTCTCTCTGAAATGCAGGTTCTGATTTGTACGTGTGGGATATAGCCTGACCATCTGATTTCTAGCAAGCAACCAACCATGTTGCCCATGGGACACAGTTTGAGTAGCAAAAATAAATGCATTGTAATTTCCTGTAAGTCAACCATGCACATTAACTAAATAAAGTCTTTAATAGTACACACAGAGTCGGAAACAGTGACTCTAATTTTTGTCTCCACAATGGCTCTCTTCTATTTTTTTGGTCAAGATAACCTCACAGGTTATATGTGGCTGGCAATTGAGTAACACTAGTGATGTGTTGGGGAGCATAGTTTGATTTCAAACAGGCTCCCTTTATTGAGGAACACCCTCAGTGGTAAAGGGTCTACTCACCAATGCAGGAGGTGCAGGTTTGATCCCTGGATTGGGAAGATCTCCTGGAAAAGGTAATGGCAACCGACTCCAGTATTCTTGTCTGGGAAATCCCATGGAGAGAGGAGCCTGGTGGGCTACAGTCCATGAGTCGCAAAGAGTGAACACAACTGAGTGATTAAGTATGTATGAGCACTCACTACCCCAAAGGGGATCAGTAGAGAATTAAAAAGGAGGCCAGTGTGTCACTGGAAAAATGAGAAGGTGTCCTGTTGTCTCATGTCACTGCATTGTCAGAGAAGGGGCCTAGATCTTCATGATTCTTCTCCCTTTAGTGGTTACACTGAAGCAGGAACTTTGCTGCTTGTTGACCTCTCACCTCTACGGCCACTCTCAAGGGACAAGCGTCTTACTTCCTGTTGACCCAGAAGCTTCACCTTGCTAAGTGTCATAGCTTTCCATTATCTCATAATATCTGTGGTCACAATTTGCCTACTATTACCTGTGTTCTGATCAAAGTACTTATTTTTTTAAACTCACTGGATGCTTGTTCTCCCTCTTTCATCTCTTAATACAAGATACAACAATTAGTACATTAAGGACACTCCTTAAATAAACCATAAAGCTAAAAATCATTTAGCTTTGATATATGTGCACACATGCTCAGTTGTTGCTGTGGTTCAGTCACTAAGTCATGTCCAACTCTCTGCAATCCCATGGACTGTAGCCTGCCAGGCTCCTCTGGCCAGGAAATTTTGCAAGCAAGATACTAGAGTAGGTTGCCATTTCCTTCTCCAGGGGATCTTCCTGACCCAGGAATCGAACCTGCATCTCTTGCATCTCCTGCATTGGCAGGTGGATTCATTACCACTCTGCCACCAGGGAAGCCCCTTGGATTTTATATTTTTCCTCCTAAATTGATGTGTATTCTTTTTTAAATTGAAGTATAATAGACTCGCAATGTTGTATTAGTTCCCAGGGAACAACATGGTCATTCAGCATTTATACACATGATGAGATGATCACCATGATTAGTCAGTTATCATGTTACTGCTTAAAGTTGTTGTTCAGCTGCTCAGTTGTGTCTGATTCTTTACGACCCGATGGACTGCAGCACACCAGGCTTCTCTGTCCTTCACTGTCTCCCAGAGTTTGTTCAAACTCAGGTTCATTGAGTCGGTGATGCCATCCAACCATCTCATCCTCTGTTGTCCCCTTCTTCTCCTGCCTTCAATTTAAAATTACTACATTATTGACTATATTCCCTATTCTGTATATATACATGCCCATGACTTACTTATTATATATCAATAACTATAAGTTTGTGCCTCTTAATATATAGTGTGCAAATATTTTCTCTTATTCAGTAGGTCATTCTTTTGTTTTGTTGCTGACTTTGCTGTGCAAAAGTCATTCAGTTTGATGTAGTCTCATTTGTTTATTTTAGCTTTGGTCTTTTGGTGACCACAGATCCAAAAAATAATAGTAAGACTCATGTAAAACAGCTGGCTGTCAGTGATTCCTTCTATGGATTTTATGGTTTCAGGTCTTACATTCAAGTCTTTCATGCAGTTTTAGTTTATTTTGTATATTGTGTAAGATAGTGGTTCAGATTTATTGATGTGAATTCTTAAGTAATTTTTAAGCTTGCACTGCTTAATTTCAACATAAGTTTTAAGTTCTTTTTGGCAGAGATTATGCCTTTATTTCTTTCTTATTACTTACAGCTTTAGTATAGTATTTTGTGTACAGTGACATTCATTTTGTACTTTTGAGTGAATGTGTTTTAAATTTCAGTTTGGTAAATATTTTCTGATGACATTTTATTGCCTCCAAGACATATAAAGAATGAATAATAATTGCCTGCCAAGTTGGGCACAGTGGTGATTAAATGGTATTGTTAGGTTTTTCCTTATCCTGAATGTTACAGAAAGAACTAGAGCATATTGTACAGTGATTAATTAATTGCTCCTGCTAGATACATGTGTCTCTCTCTCTGTGTTAGTGTATGTAAGAGAAAGAGTTCAAAAGGAGATTGAGTCTAAGTGAGCTATAAGTAAATATAACTATTAAAATAACTTCCTAAATGATACACAATGCTAAAATGATAAAATAAAATTTTAAATGGTCAAGATTTGTGAGGGCCTTCTCCAATGGCTCAGCAGTAAAGAATCTGCCTGCAATGCAGGAGACACAGTTTCAATCCCTGGGTGGGAAAGATCCCCTGGAGGAGAAAATGGCAACCCATTCCAGTATTCTTGCCTGAAAAATCCTGTGGACAGAGGAGCCCAGCGGGCTGCAGTCCAAAGGGTCGTGAAGAGTTGGATACGACTGAGTACACACACACACACACACACACACACACACACACACACACACACAAATTTGTGAAGACTTATATGGTGGTGAAAGTGTGAAAGTGTTAGTCACTTACTCATTTCTGACTCTTTGCGATCCCATGGACTGTAGCCAGAATACTAGACCAGAATACTAGAGTGGGTAGCCATTCCCTTTTCCAGGGGATCTTCTTGACCCAGGGATTGAACCAGGGTCTCCTGCATTGCAGGCAGATTCTTTACCATCAGCCACCACGGAAGCCCTATAGTGTGGTAATAAAAGCTAAAATGAGGTCTCCAAGTTTATGGACAACCAAAAGAGAAAGCATAGTAAAGTAGATAACATGCATGAAAATTATTTCAAGTAAAAGAAGAGAAAAGGAACACAATGCTTTTCACTGGGGAAACATGAGACTGTAATTAATCCAGTATAGTCCTCGAATGATGTCACGTCAATGTTTTTAAAATCTACATAGCATTTTTCCCCACTTGCACATCCTATACCCTCTCTTTAGAGAGCCCAAAGAAGTGGTCAGTAGAATATCTCATTCAGTGGGATAATCCTATCTTCCAAGTCCTCCTCTACACTTGATGGCTCAAGCTCATTCTCAATAGCATTCCTTTTATTATCAAAATGTTATTAGAATGAATGATAAATTGTATAAAACCTACCCTTGGTCAGACAAGGAGGGTAAAGAGAAATAATAGAAGTGAAAACATATCTTACACCAGTTAACACCCATATTAAAATCTGTTTTGTACGGGATCTGAAGCAAGACTGAATTTTTTACCCAGTGAGAACAGAAAATCTGTACCGTGCTGAAGGGCAAGGCAAAAAGCTACAGTGTTTGTTGGAATATGTCCTTCAGCGAAGGAGTCTTTGTGCAAGGTCTCAGTTCCTGACTCATCAGCTTATTCTCTTAAAGGCTCGGAGCCAGTGATTCTGTCTGGACCAGGCAAAAGCTGGCTATGGTGAAGGTCAGTGCAAATGGAAGCATATGAGGAAATATACTCCCACGTCTTAATTCTTTTTTTCCTGGATGAACATCTGTTCTAGTCTTAGAATCAGGAGAGCTAATATCACAGGAAGTAAAGGCTATTTCCTAGACTGGTCTTTTGCCCAATACCACATCCTGAGGTCCTGAGAAAGAACAGCTGGGAGGGTACCAGCGCCAGTGGCTAGGAGCCTGTTTTCATGATTTTGATTATCAAAAGTAGGATATTGGGGCATATAAGAGCTGTATGGAGATTTGACTTTCTACAAGTTTCTTAGAAGAATCACAGAAACAGGAAAAAACATTATAAAATTTAAGTAAAAATTATACTGTAATAAAGATCAAAGGCAATTTACTCTGTTTTTCATTTTGTAAATGTTTACCATTGTATGTAAGCAAGATTTTATCCCGAGTATTTATTTATAATGTTTTGCTTCTCTAATATTAGGTCTCACATTCTGAGTTGATACAAAGTTATTTATTTTTCTCTACAGCTTACACATGGATCAAAATCTTGAACTCATCTTTGACACTTTCTTCTAACATTTTAAGTTTGATCCTTTACCACTCTTATAAGTTTCCTTTGATTCTGTCCTCACAGGTACAACCATTTTTCCTCCTTTAAACAATCCTGGATATTGTCATCAACTACATTTTCTTAAAGCAACACTCTAAACTTTCTGGCTGAAAATCTTTTAATGAATTCTCCTTGATTTTCATAATGTGTGTGCTAAGACACTTCTGTCGTGCCTGACTCTTTGTGACCCTATGGACTGTAGTCTGCCAGGCTCCTCTGTCCATGGGATTCTCCAGGAAAGAATCCTGGAATGGGTTCCTCCTCCAGGGGGATCTCTCCGACCCAGGGATCGAGCCTGGGTCTCCTATGTCTCTTGCATTGTCAGGCAGGTTCCTTACCACTGGTGCCACTTGGGAAAAGCCCTTTCATAATGTATGAACTATTTGTTCTAGTGTTCAAAGTTCTTCAAAACTTGGTACCCATAAATTTTCTAATGGGATCTTCTATACTTCATTTACATAATATAATTCATGTTCCAGGCAGACTGGAATATTTAATATGGCAGCAAAGGCCCTTCACAGGTCCATCTGTCCAGTTGTATCATGGGTACCTTTCCTGTTAACCATAAAAAGCCATCTAATCTTTCTCTAAGGCTTCCAGATGATGTATGTATTGGTACTTTTGAAAACTCACGCTCACTCAAAATACTGCCTTTTCCTTATATGTTTGAATTTCAGGTAACTCTCAAAATCCAAATCAAGAACACCTGAAAAGCCTATCCCTGCTTACCCGAGCAGAGATGATCATTTTATCCTTTTAGCCATCCTTACATTCAGTGCATTTCCTAAACACATGCTTATGGCAATATGTCAGGATAATAAGTTCATTCTTCTCTTTCTCCCTTCCTAGACTGGAGAGTTAATTGAGGGCTAAAATACTCTTCCATTCATCTTTGTAAATCTCAAGGTCTCAGCAGAGTTCCTGGCACAGTAGGTTCTCAGAAAGTTAATGCTGCCTGCGTGAATATTTCTTATTTCTTGACATGCATTTTTTCACTTTTATAGCATTTCTGAAGCCAGTTTCTCTCCTAGAATGTTCTTTGGCACCCCCTTCCATGTGCGCTTCCAGCTGTTCAGTAGTGAGAGCATGTGTGACTTTGAATTGAGGCAATCTTTGGTTTGAGGACCACTACTTCACTCCCAGCCTGAGCTATATGCTTTCAGGACTGCCTGGGCATAAATATATCATATGCTTAGCATTTGCCATTGTAAGTCTTTCTGTGCATCACAATCCTAACCACCTGGCTGATGACCATACCAATGCACGAACGATATTTTAAGCATATCATTGTAATATAACACTTAGGATATTGCTCTCACACGGGAGGTGCTCAGTAGCTGTTACTGAATATGAATTGATGGCTTTATTTCCATCAGCTTGATGTCTTTGCCTAGAACAGCTCTGTGCCACTGATTACAATGGGAGATTGTGTTGTACATTTTCCTTCCTAGTTGCATAAATTCTGAGGATTCTCACTGTTTATCTATATCTTACAAAAAGTATTTTCTCTCACTTCAGTATCCTTCTATGTCAATTCTGAATCTATAAAATTATTTCCTTTTTATATCTTCTCATTTTAAAATTATCTTTCATGTGGAATCATATTGTCTTCTGAAAGTCAAAACAAAGTCATCCTCACTGATTTCTTCCTGGTCATATGTTTATTTTTGAAAGAATCTATATAGCTTAAGCATAATTTTTCTTTTCTTACAGAAAACTTTTGTCTTGTTTCTTTCTTTCTTTCTTTTTTTTTTTTTTTTTTTTTTTTTTTTTTTTTTTTTTACCTATAACGTTTCTTTCATTGGCCCATACATTAATATAACCTCCACATGTTTTTTCCAGTAAGAAGTTGATACTCACTGGTCCATATTTCTCAACCTAATATTTATGATCTTTTCTTTGGATTTGACTCACATGAGCAATCTAACAGTTCTTAAATGTGGGAGAAATGGAATAATAAATTTAACTTATCAGGGAAGAGTTCCATATTTTCATCTCTATATTTTTCAAGCTTTTTCATAGATATAATCTCATTCTAGGAAATTATGCTTATAGATATGGTGAATTTTACACTTGGGCATACTTTTCCAATGTCGAGTGAAATTTAGGAATAAACATCTGTCAGATGTTTTTCTCAATAAAGACCAAGACATGCAGTTCAGTACTAATCTATTCCAGCCCATCCCCTTCATATTCCTTTTTTCTCTATTTTCTTCCTATTAAACACATGAATGTCTGGCATACTAAATAGCTTGCTTATTTTCTTATTTTCTTTCCTTATTGGGATATAAGATGCAGCATGTAAGGAAAAACTTGAGACTTGTTTGTTCATTGATTGTTGAATTATTATATTCTAGAAGCTAGAATAGGAGAAGGCAATGGCACCCCACTCCAGTACTCTTGCCTGGAAAATCCCATGGACGGAGGAGCCTGGGAGGCTGCAGTCCATGGGGTTGCTAGGAGTCGGGCACGACTGAGTGACTTCACTTTCACTTTTCACTTTTATTGGAGAAGGAAATGGCAACCCACTCCAGTGTTCTTGCCTGGAGAATCCCAGGACGGGGGAGCCTGATGGGCTGCTGTCTATGGGGTCGCACAGAGCCAGACACGGCTGAAGCGACGCAGCAGCAGCAGAACCTGGAACAGTGCTTGGTGTAGAATAGTTCTACAATAGACATGTGTCTGATAAGCAAATTCATTTGGTTTTTCGTTACTTGTATTTATTCCTGTGCATGTCTTGTATCTATTGATCAGTAATTGCTATATTTTTTCCTATGGATGAATCGATTTTTAAAAATTTTCTTACAGATTTCCCTGCCTCCTTCGAGTTAGTTCTTTTCTCTGTTGAATATTCCATAGCTTTTTAATTATTTATATCATTAGAAAGGGGCTTTAAAAGGAACTTGTAACAGAGAAAATAAGTCAATATTTTATTCATGTCTTATGCAGAGAAAGCATCTGATCATATTCAATAAATACATGAGCTCCAAAGGGTTACCCATCTCAGAACTGAACTTGTCCAACCTCTGAAGTTAAGTTGAGTAGAATGGAGTGAAGCATCAGTTGGTACTCAAACTGGAACCACCACTGGATTTACTAACACAATGCTCATGCTTTTCTCCTTAGGAAATATGTAGCATCCTTTCTGTAGTTATATCCAGTTCATAGCATATTTTTTTATTCACAGTTGATAGTTTAGACCTGGTTACTTTCAGTGCCAGATAAAATGATGCAGCATTTCATGGTTCTTATGTAAAAATCTATAAAATCGGGTAGACATCTCAAAAAAACATTTTTATAAATGTATTTGTATATTTAAAAATTCTGACTCTTTAATATCTGGTCCTGTAAATGACACTATTCAAAGCTGCAAAAAAGAACTCCTTGACTCAATCCATTTCAAATATTTTAAATTTAAATACCAGGATCTGATCAACTTGGCTTTCTTGCAAATACCTTAAGAGCTAGCTAGCCACATGAGATTCAGTAGGATTATATTAAACCTTTGATAAGGATTTATGTTCCCACAGAATAGCAAAGACAAATAGTTAAAGCTGGACAAATCTACATGCATACCCAGAGGTAACCGATCTTCAGGGGTGCAAGTATGGGACATAGAGAATTCCTACTTGTTTCTCTGCCAATTTCTTGCTATGTTTCTTCATTCAAGCCATAAGTGCATTGCTAAAGATTCCACTGTGGCAAGTGAAAAGATGAATGGAATTTAGGTCTCTTTTGTGAGATCAAGAGGAAAGAGAAAGGACACAGTAAAGCTTTTATTGACCCAAGTCCAAATCCAGTGTGTCTAACTAGGAAATTGTTCATTCAGATGAAAGCCAAAAAGTATCTCAGCCTAATGTGGCTGAAGCAGCAAAATCAATTCTGAGCACAACAGCTCTGTTGAGTAAGTATTTAAAGGAGACAGAAAAGGCCTGCACAAATTAATAAATGACAGTAAGAATAAGAGAGATGTTGCCTTTGCCTCATATCCCTTTTATATGATCTTTTATACATGATATTTTGCTGGTGAAATAAAAATGATTATTTTCTTCACCTGTTAAAAAGAAAACACTGTCTTACTAAAACAGTTATTTTTATATCACTATTAATTTATGCTTTTGAACTAATTTTTCTTTCCAAAGATGAGATGAATTTATTCTCCCTATTGGTTATATTTGATCCCATTCCTCTAGTGTAAAGAATTCTTGTGCATAATTAAGGGTGGGTCTTTAATTTTTTATTGGTTGATATTTTGCTTACTGCTAATTAAAAACAGGTTAAAGCAATACTTAAATGGATTTCCATGACTCATTGTAGGAAGAAGGGATTTTCAAATGATAGATATTATGACATTATGAAAGAAACATGCCAATAAACATATTTCTTATTAGATTCAGTGGATAAAGGATCAGAGTTTGTTAGTGATTATATAACAGCCATTATTAAAATTTGTTGGCTCCAGACACATGCAATAAAATTTCTTTTCCTTGTATCTTTTTTATCCATGTTTTGATAGATAAGATCTACATTTAACAATTGTCAATCAATATGACTGAAAATATCTTATCTAACAATCACTACCTGATATTGTATTCTCGCCAAAAGTGTTATCTTACCTGATTTATGCTTTCACAGTGACATACTATGGGGCTTCCCAGGTGGCACTGGTAGTGAAGAACCTGCCTGCCAATACGGGAGACCTAAGGGACATGGGTTTGATCCCTGGGTCAGGAAGATCCCCTGGAGGGGGGAATGGCAGCCCACTCCAGTATTCTTGCCTGGAGAATCCCATGGACAGAATAGCCTGGCAGGCTACAGTTCGTAGGGTCACAAAGAGTCAGACACAACTGAAGCTGTTAGCATGCGTGCACGCTAGTGACACATATAGTGACATACTATACCCTGTTCTCTAAGAAACCCTTCACTCAGTTTATATAACTAGGGCATGAGGTAATCACAGGAAAGCATACTTTTTCTATAACAGCATATTCCACTTAATATGTTCAACTTGGTGTATATTTCAGGTTTCAGCTTAGGTGACCAGTATCTCTTAAATATTTGCCAAATGATGAGTTTACATTTATCTATATTAAAGGGAATTTGTATTATAGATGTGAATATTTTGTTAATCTCAATAAGTAGTGATTTGGAAGCTAGACTCTGCAATGTTGTGCCAAAAATTTATCAAGCTATGACAAGCCTAGACAGCATATTAAAAAGCAGAGACATCACTTTGCCCACAAAGATCCCTCTAGTCAAAGCTATAATTTTTCCAATAGTCATGTACAGATGTGAGAGTTGCACCATAAAGAAACCTGAGGGCCAAAGAGTTGATCCTTTCAAACTGTGGCGCTGGAGAAGACTCTTGAGAGTTCCTTGGACTGAAAGGAGATCAAACCAGTCAACCTGAAAGGAAATCATGCCTGAATATCCATTGGAAGGACTGATGCTGAAGGTGAAGGTCCAATACTTTGGCCACCTGATGTGAAAATCTGATGATGGAAAAGACCCTGAGGCTGGGAAGATTGCGAGAAGGCGGAGAAGGGAACGACAGAGGATGATGTGGTTGGATGGCATCACCAACTCAATGGACGTGAGTTTGAGCAAACTCTGGGAGATAGTGAAGGACAGAGAAGCCTGGTGTGTTGTAGTCCATGGAGTTGCAAAGAGTTGGATGTGACTTAGTGACTAAACAACAATCACTACCCAAATTATAACAGTAGAGTGATGTTACCTAATGCCAATGAGTTCCATGCATTGTGTACTTATTCTATGGCTTACTGGGAGAGAAGTGTTGGAGTGTTCAGTTTTGCTTTTAACCACACAGTGCTTCATGTAACATGACGTTCTCTTGTTAGATGTGTACATGCTTGGCACTGCTGTATCTTCTTGTTGAATTTTTAACAATAAGGACTTTGGTTTTGTAATGTATTTTCCCCATTGCCTATGTGGGGGTTGAAAAAACTCAGACACTACCTTTCCAGAACCCTTGGGAAACGTAGTCCATGTAGGCCCATAGACTGCCTTTTTGTGAACTAGGGAAAAGATATCCCCTCTCAAGAGGCACACATCCATGGGCATATATCTTGATAAGCAAATAATTCCTTCGTATGAGTTAGATTTCCTCATAGCTCAGTGGATAAAGAATCTGCAGGCAGTGCAGGAGATCTGGGTTCAATCTCTGGGTCAGGCAGATTCCCTGAAGAAGGAAAAGGGAACCCACTCCAGTATTCTTTTCTAGGAAATCCTCTGGACAGAGGAGCCTGGCGGGCTACAGTCCATGGGGTCACAAAGAGTTGGACACCACAGCGAATAAACCACCATGAATTAGAAAAAGGTGCCACTTCCTGTGGTTGCATGGAGCCCTCACACTTACACACAACTTGGTGTGAAGCAAGCTCTTTTTTTTTTAATTAATTAATTTCTTTTAGTTGGAGGATAATTTCTTTACAATATTATGGTGATTTTCCCCATACATCGACATGAATCACCCCCCATCCCGAAATCCTCTCCCACCTCCCTCCCCACTTCATCCCTCTGGGTTGTTCCAGAGCACCAGCTTTGAGTGACCTGCTTCATGCCTTGAACTGAAGCAAGGTAACTCTTAATGTAGGTCTTCCTGTGCTTTACAGTAACTGTACAACCATATGTAACCATATGCAGTGGTCCTGGTAATTACTTCCAATTAAGATATTGTATATAGTTATGCTTTGATGTTATATTTTCTGTGACAGACCCATTATGATAATACATGAACTATGGAAAGGAAAGCCAAAATCTCTTAGATGGGATCAAGCATAGCATAAAAATCTTCATGGCCATAAATGAAATAAAAATATATATGAGCAAGATGAATTCATGGGTGTGCTGGCTGTACTCCCAGTGTCCTGCAGTAGTGAGAAAGGGTCAGGGGAAGTAAATGTTCACTGTGAAATGGTGGATGTGAGCCAAGTTCTCTGCATGAATATAGGAGTTTGATTGGCACTGGCCCCACCTCCCGCCTGTGAAAGAAAGTGGAAAAAAAATTCTAGTCGCTTTCTATTTTTATGGGAATAGGAAATGGTAAGCCTGGGGACATAAGAGGAAATAAAACAGGATCACCAGCAGAATCTGAAACCGATTTCCTCTCAGCTCAGTGACTTGGTATCTGCAATATCTATAATGTCACTGCATGGCAGAAAAGACCACAATTTCATTTTAAGATCTTATCCTGGACTGGGGATTTAAGGATGAATCTCTGACCTTGCAGGAGTTTGCTTCCAGTTTCTTCTGCTTTCTGCCAGAAGTAAAGAACAGCAGATTTTACAGCTTAAGAGTCTACTATTTTGCAGCTTTAATTTCGGGACAGTTGGAAATTTCTGAATATGGATGATATGTTGAGGGTGATAATGACATTGTGTTTGTGTAAGATAAAGTTACAGTTCTTAGGAGATAACCTGGTGAAGTATTTAGCATTAAGGTGGCAATGACACCTGCAACTTCTAGATGATTTAGTAGAAAAATTATCCATCTGTATACCATCATCTATTATCTATCTGTGATCTATGGAGAGATGGAGAAATACAATGAAATATTAACATTTGATAAATATAGATAGAGTATGGTTTTTTATTTCAGTATTCTATGTAGATTTGAAAATTTTCAAAATTAAATGAATAAAACAGTTTAATTTAGACTATCATGCTGTAGCTGTCCATCTCTGGTTAATACCATAATTATCATGAGGACACGAGTGTGAGTTGTGAGGCCGTAGGTAATGATTGTGGGTAAGGTACTGGTGTGCGCCTCCCCGGTGGCACAGCGGTAAAGACTCTGCCTGACAATGTAAGAGATGCAGGTTTGATTCCTGAATCGGGAAGATCCTCTGGAGGAAGAAATGGCAACCCACTCCAGTATTCTTGCCTGGAGAATCCCATGGACAGAGGAGCCTGGTGGGCTGCAGTCCATGGTGTCGCAGAGAGTCAGACACAACTGAGCGACTGAACATACACACACCAAGGTGTTAATGCAGCAGAAGTGAGTGCCTTGTGAACCTGTTACACCTGCTCACGTAATGTGCCTGTGTTTCAAGGACCTGCTGGAGTCCAATCTTGTGTATAATACTTCTTAATAGGAATGATGTGCACATCCAAATTTATGGATATGTAGATCAGATAAAATCTAGCTTATAATAAGGCATTTTAGCTTGCATGATTATTTTAGTATGCCATTGTCAGCCACTGATCCTCTGTAAGGCACAGAAATATTCCAGAAATTGATGAAGAAGGTTTTGAACACTGTGGCTTTTTATTAGCCCATAAACATCTAAATGAAGGCATAATTTACTGAAAATTGAACATGCTGCAAAGCGTTTTTCTTGTTAAGGATCCTCAGATTGGAAAATTTGATAATTGGGTCAAAAAAGTCACACTTTATAATATAGTACATGAAGCTTCCAGAATTTAAATAGGTTTACCAAGACTTTTCTAAAAATGGAGAGTACAAGGTAAAAACCTACAATGGAGAAGGAAGAGCTTCGCAGAAAAACTAAGTCACAGTGTGCAGAGAGTAATTATATTCCAGTTCTCCTCCTGTAGCATGTGTGTTAGGCTTGGACTACCCTTGCCGGCAGAGTGGAAATGAGATGTATCCCCTTGGAGCCACTGCAGCACTCACCACCGTGCTGTTCTTACGCCACAGTGATGATGACAGCAATTACTTATTTGGAGCCTTTATCAGACTAGATCTCTGAATGATTTTCATTGACTATTTAGTGTATGCAAGAAATACACTTTTGTGATGTTAACACACTGGTGTTTTTGTTGTTTTGTTTTTACAGCATCTTCAAGTAGGCATTGATACTACCCAAAAGGGAAATCTAGTCTCAAAGGGCTACATACAAATAAAGCTTTCAGAAACAGGAAGGTATGGTAAAGGAGATGATGGTGAACATTGAAGCCATTAGAAAACAGAGTCAAGACTAAATACTGGTTGGAATTACAGTTTAAAAATAGAAAAATAAATATTTAAATCTTGGTAATATAAAAATAACATGACTAACACATTTCATTAACAGTGTTAATATCTTTATATTTTGTGACAGGAAATGAAATAAGGTATAAATTAAAATTTAGTTAAAATGAATTTAGCTTAGTCAAGAGGGTATCTCATTCTGAAAGAACATTCATCTAAAACTTGGAAACTGTTTTATTTTGAATTTAGTTTCTCTTTCTTCTGTAAATTTAAACACAATAAAACTTAAAATTTATTTTTTTCACTATAGTAGAATAATCTAGGTTTTAAATACCATGCTTTCTATGCATCTATCCACCCAACCATGCATCTGCTATCCAACTATCCTTTTATTTGTATATTCTTTATTTTACATAGTAATTGGAGATGCCTGAAATGCTCTTTATAGTAAGATAATTATAGTTATTTATAAGTGATAGGATTCATAGAGATATTTCCCCATATGTTTTGTACTTTCCTATCTTAGATGCCTTTTTTCTATCATTTTTTTCAAAACCATAAACTCATAAATCTTAAAAAATATGAAAAATACAAATTTCTTGGCTTCAAGTGCCTCAAGTAACTTATTTAGGAAACACGAAATCAAAAGTTCTTTTTATGTTTCAGTTCCTATCAAATTCTTTTCTCTTCAGTAATTTTAACATACTGAAAAAGATGACTTTGAAGGAAAATAATAGGATCTGTTGGAGGGCGTTCAGAGCCAATGTTTTAAATACACGTTTTAAAAACTGATAAAATACATGGAAATAATCAGAGAAGAAGAGCTTGAAAGGAGTGGCTAGAAGGACACATTTGCTTGAAGTCATAATAAGCCCTTGAAAATAAATAAGACTCCGTGTTCTCTTTACTTCACACCTAATTTATCAATGAATACATCCATAGTTTCAAACGTTGGATTCAGGAAATTGAATTATTACTAGTCTGGTGATTAAACTGCCTTACCCATCTGCTAGTATACTGTCATCATTATTTGAGCCTAGCTCAAGTGATAACAGCCATTATAAGTCACTTTCATTTATTAATAATTACACTGCTTATGTAATTCAAGCACTGATTGTATGAAATCTTTTAGAAAAAATAAAACCTTGAATGAGACTTTTTTCCTGTATTAGCATTAAGACACAATCTGAAATACAGTAAATTGAACTTGGAGGAGATTTTCAGAAATCTAATGATGTCTCCAGGTAGCAGCACTTTGGATGATGCTCTGTTGGTTGAGACTGCATCCAGCAAGATTTCTGCTCTAATGGATAGCCAAGTGCTGGTGAGCTTGTGTGTCTGTTTAATTAGCGGGATTTGTGCTACTCCTACAATAATCTTAATGCTGCTAGTGCACTCATCAAGCTTTTTAACTCATTGAGAATCTTTGTTATTTTAGAATAAACTCTTCCTGAAATCACAGAAGGACAATTGTGGTTATCATCTAAAATCACAGTTTGGTGTCTGTGTCATTTATATAGTCTACTAAGAATATTCATGGGACTAAAAAAAGGATACAGTAAAGTTCTATCAGAACCTTTGTGTTTTCTTACTATATCACTGTTAAATAGAATGAAAAGCATTCTACTACAATCAGCCTTTCCAGTTTCTTATTACTATGAATTGAATAAATACTTTAAGTTATTTATCCATCTAGTAAATATTATTTGAATGCCTCCTATTTATTACAAGGGCTTTCCTTGTGGCTCAGCTGGTAAAGAATCCACCTGCAATGTGGGAGACCTGGGTTTCATCCCTGGGTTGGAAAGATCCCCTGGAAAAGGGAAAGGCTACCCACTCCAGTATTCTGGCCTGGAGAATTCCATGGACTGTATAGTCCATGGGGTCGCAAAGAGTCAGACGACTGAGCGACTTTCACTTCACTTCACTACTTATTACAAGGTATCCTGGAGGTGCCACTCAAAGCATTTGCCATCCAGGAATGTTCCTCCAGGTAAATAACTGGACCATGATTGCCACAAGCTTCCATAATATTCTGTATTTGCTTTCACAGCAATTAGGCACTCTCTTTCAGGTACTTGTTTTAAACAGTTTGTTTAAACTGTTTATAAAGAGTTTAAAGAGTATAGGGTCCTATACTCTATGTGGGCGGAAACTGTGTCCCATTTGTTAATGGCTCTATCCCTGGTGCCTAACACTGTGATAGACACATCACAGGCATATATACAGATGTAATTCACACAAGTACACATGGGTAAGTACAAATGCGTATACATAGTCACAAATGCACATAGACATCCTCACACACCCACACACATACTTGCGAGAAACAACAGATAAAATATTAGGACTATTTTGTAAGAAACACAAACAAAACTCATGAAATTATCAAGGAAAATAGCATGAGAATGGCAGATGAATAACAGATGGAGGAGGATTTAAAAGAAAAAAAATAAAGAATAAAGAGTTTATTCTCCATGAAGAGGAGACATCCTAAGGAGATTAGCACATTGTAGGCAGATTTCCCAAATTTATATTGTGCATTGCCAAAGACTTATTTACACATCACATATTATCTACATTAGAATCTGAGTTTGAGTAAACTTCATAATCATGTTTACCAAATTAGACGTTTAATTATTTTCCTTTACTGTCTTCAAGCGCTAGTTTTAAAGAAAATGAAAAAATATAGGAAAATAGAAGTGAAATCTATCACCACAAAACCCAAATTGAAATAGTGCTAAATTTTTTTCACTCCAGTTTTTAAATTTGTACAACAGGTGTTTGATTCTGACTTGCTGAGATAACACTCTCTAAGGTTTAACTGGTTTTGTCTACTCTGGGTCTCAAATTATAATCTTTGTGAGTTCAAGAGATTCATTTGATCTGATTAGCCACCTGTAATAGTATCGGAAAGGGCTAAAACATTATATTTCATGTGTATACTGAAAGGAATGAGAGTAACAAAACCAATTTAGAAAACATTATTGTTAATTTCAACATTAGTGCATACAATCAACAGTGGTCTATAAAATATTTCAAGTTTTTGTGCCTTTTCATTTTTTCCTGTTTAGGTAGACCTTTTTAGGACAGGATGCTGGAGAAAATGTGAGTCAGATTATTAGGATCTGATGTGAAGGGTAAATCTGATGATAACAATTTCTCTTAAACTTTTTTTCATTGGAGAGCTGCTGGGTTGCCATTTCCTTCTCCAGGGGTGCTTCCCAACTCAGGGATCAAACCCAGGTCTCCCGCATTTGAGGCAGATGCTTTACTATCTGAGCCACCAGGGAAGTCCTCAGATTTTCTCTAGAGTTCTGTCAATTATTTCACTGGATGTAAAATTCTGGGCTGGCAGGTCACTTCTTTCAGCTCTTGGAAAATGAGTAAAAACATATATTAGCACTATTTAAAATTTAATTGTTTTCCTTTACAGGATTCAAATACTTGTTTTAAAGAAAATGGGAAAAAATATAAAAATAGAAACAAGAATAAAGTCTATTCCCACAAACTCAAGTTTAAACCCAGTGTAATTAAAATTGTTTTTCACCTCTAGATAACATGTGGTTTTCTTTTTTCCCCTACTGCTTTCAAGATGTTTTCTTGTCTTAATCTTCAGAAGCTTGAATATAATGTTTCTTATTGGATTTCTTTGGGTTTATCCTGTTTGTAGTTCACTCAGTTTTTGGGTATGTAGGTCTGTGTCTTTTGCCAGATTCAGAAATCTTTTTGCCATGTTTTTTGCATACTTTTCCAGCCCCCTCCTGCTTCATTTTCTCCTTCTGGGTTTCTGATGGCACAAATGTTAGATCCTTTGTTATATTCCCACAGGTCCCTTGGGACTCTTCATTTTTCTTTCATTTCCTTTTTTGGGGGGGTTTATTTTCCTCTCTGTTGTCCAGATTCGCTAATTTCTAGTTTCCACATTCAAGTTTATTGATTCATCTCCCTGCTTCATCTGGTTTGAGCTCATCCATTGAGCTTTTTATTATTTCAGTCGTTATATTTTTCTGTTCTTAAATTTTCATTTGGTCTTTTTTATATCTTTCATTTCTTTGCTGAGATAGTCTGCTGAGTTTTTATATTTTTCAATTGGTTTAAACACGTTCATAATTGCTTGTTGAAGTGATTTTATAATGGTTGCTTTCTCAGTTAATTCTAGCATCTTTATCTTCTTTTCCCTTGACATTTTCCTGGTTTGTTTAGTAAGTGACTTTTAATCGATATTTCGGTGTTTCTGGAACTATATTGTGAAACTCTGCATCCTATTTATCCTCTGTTTTAGATGGTTTGTTTAACATTATCCTGGAAGGGACAGCTTCCCTGGCAGCTCAGATGGTAAAAGCGTCTGGTCACAATGCTGGAGACCTCGGTTCGAGCCCCGGGTCGGGAATATCCCCTGGCGAAGGAAATGGCAACCCACTCCGGTACTCTTGCCTGGAAAATTCCATGGATGGAGAAGCCTCGTAGGCTACAGTCCGTGGGGTCGCAAAGAGGTGGACACGACTGAGTGACTTCACTTTCACTTGGGCAGGGACAGGAAATCTTTGGCGGCTCAGGCAGTAAAGAATCTGCCCCAGAGTCCATGGGGTTGAAAAGAATCTGACACCACTGAGCGACTAACACTCTTCCTGGCAGGGACAGAGGGAGAAGAGGGATCAGTGCGGTGTCTTTACTTCCAGGTGAACCTAGAAGTCTTAGGTTTTCCACTCAGCGACCAACACATGAGCAGAGTCACTCATTACTGCTGGACAGAGGTAGAAGTCTGGCTCCGCATGAAACCTCTGCTTACACCTCTTTGGTGAAAGAGGGAGGAGCGCCTCATTGCTGCTCCCACGGCCCTCCACTGATACCACGGAACGACGGCCCCGTTATCTTTGGGAGCTGGTGAAGGTCCTAATCTCCATCCGTCCTCTTCTGACACCATCCCAGAGGGTGGAAGGAGGTCACCTCATCCGTGCTCGGTTTTCCACGCTGTCCTTGCTGGTGCAAACGAGGATGAAGCCTTCGTTTTTCCTGTGATGTGTGCCTTGAGTAAAGCAGTTATTGTCTAAAAGTATTTCTCTGGGCTGCCTTCCCTGCTTGTCTTGTTTAGAAAAAGCATGGATTTTTTTGTTTGTTTGTTTGTTTGTTTCCTTTTGCTTGTGTCTGCTGGCATTTCTGGGTTGCCAATTTCTTCAGCTCCGACTCTGCAATATATAAGGCAAAAAGAAAACTCCAGAAACTGACCATTGTGTCATTCTTTGGGTCCCAAGTTCCCCAGCTGTTCTGCTTATTTCTGTCCATTTCTGGAGTCTTCCTATGTTTGCTTTATAGAACACTGCCAGGGTTTTGGCTGTATGTGGGGGGAGAAATAAGGAAAAGCATATACACTTAATCTTCTCACATGATGAATTTTGAGAAAACAAATTTTGATGAAATGACAGGATGAATTTGTGGAAAATCAGAAGTCTGAAAGTTACTCAATAGTGGTCCTCCAGTCCATTCAATGGAGAAGGAAATGGCAACCCACTCCAGTGTTCTTGCCTGGAGAATCCCAGGGACGGGGGAGCCTCATAGGCTGCTGTCTATGGGGTCGCACAGAGTCGGACACGACTGAAGTGACTTAGCAGCAGCAGCAGCAGCAGCAGTCCATTCAAACTCCATACAGAGATTGGTAATCATTGCATTCTTTTTCATTCAGTTCAGTTCAGTTCAGTTCAGTCACTCAGTCGTGTTTGACTCTTTGTGACCCCATGAATCGCAGCATGCCAGGCCTCCCTGTCCATCACCGTCTCCCAGAGTTCACTCAAACTCACATCCATCGAGTCGGTGTTGCCATCCAGCCATCTCATCCTCTGTCGTCCCCTTTTCCTCCTGCCCCCAATCCCTCCCAGCATCAGAGTCTTTTCCAATGAGTCAACTCTTCGCATGAGGTGGCCAGAGTTTCAGCTTTAGCATCAGTCCTTCCAAAGAACACCCAGGGCTGACC
>NW_011494926.1:2290408-2297983 GCF_000754665.1 Bison bison bison | reverse complement strand
CGCATCCATACATGACCACTGGAAAAACCATAGCCTTGACTAGACGGACCTTTGTTGGCAAAGTAATGTCTCTGCTTTTGAATATGCTATCTAGGTTGGTCATAACTTTTCTTCCAAGGAGTAAGCGTCTTTTAATTTCATGGCTGCAGTCACCATCTGCAGTGATTTTGGAGCCCAGAAAAATAAAGTCTGACACTGTTTCCACTGTTTCCCCATCTATTTCCCATGAAGCGATGGGACCAGATGCCATGATCTTCATTTTCTGAATGTTGAGCTTTAAGCCAACTTTTTCACTTTTTCATTAGTTTTTATTAATGATCAAAAAACAGGTTGAGAGTCACAGATTAGGTCATAATAACAATCGTCTGACCAATTTCTTTAAGAGAAATTTCTCGAGTAGTTTTTCTAGGAGGAATTCTATAAAACAGAACAGATTTTTGTTGGATTCTTCTGACAGTGTTGTGACTCAAGGAGTCTTAGGAGATATCTTTCAACTCTTTATATAGACAATAATATGGCTCCTAACATGTTATAAATGTTAAATAAGCATTTAGTTGTTTCACTAAAGGTCTTCTATGTAGGTTACATTTCCTTTGAAAGTAATAGTCTGAAGTCAATTTTGAGTTTATTTTATTTCCTTATGTTTCTTTGAAAGGGTAAATCATTCCAGCTCTAGAATAGAAATGCTTAGTCTCCTGAGATTCCTCTGATGAACAGCCAAAGGAAAAATTGTTTGGCTACATGGGTTTCAACATTTTTTTTTTTTTTTTAGAAAAATCATAGATATCTAGTTGTAGATTCTGGCAATTTGGGATGTTGGGTCAATATGAGGAATTTCCAAGGGGACTCTGAAATGCTCATGATATTACTAGGTTACGGAAGTAAACAGAGTTGGCATAGTTTTTCAATAGTCAAAACAAAGTATGATCTATGTAACATATTTGTATTATAAGTAATATAAGTATAATACAAAACAGGTGACTAATATTGCTTAACTATTTAAGTGTACCATATGTGATCAAATATAGCCAAATGGTAATTTAATTATTGCCATGAAAATACAGATACATTCCAACATTTTAAAAATAGCTGATTTACTGTGTTGTGAACTTTGAGGCTATACATGTGATTGTGTATGGTGAGGAAGTTTACAGTTTATTATATAGAATCAGTTATAAAAAAGTAAATGAATATTCAGATATTCTGGGAAGGAACTGTTGTGCTTTTTATGTGAGGAGATCAGTCATCCAAAAAATATTTCCAAGAAATACTTTCTGCTGTGATGAGCTGAACATTTGTACTACTTAACTGAGCTCCTGAGAACACGAGACTCATGCATAAGATCTAAGCTTTGGTGCAGCATGAGCTGCTGTTTTACTTGGTGGCTGTGGAATGCATCCCTATCTGAGATGGTCCCTTGGATAATGCAGCTTGTGAAATCCAGATGAGAAAATAAATGTGAATAACTGCAAAATCTAAACTATTTATCCTGATATTGGATCAGTAACATTAGTTTTATTTACTCTGGATAAAATTTAAATAAATGGATGAGCTGAGACATATATAAGTGATAACTACCATGAGATAATTATTAAAGTCCTTGGTCCTGACCTGTTTAGGGCATCTGCTCATAGGACATATCAATGTGTATGGGATATACTGTTGGCTTGAATTGGTATCCAAAATTGTCATATTTTCTTTCTTGAGGACTTATTCCAGTACCAACATGTGTATTTTCACTTTACCAAGTCTGCTTGGCCTCACCAATGTGTATGGTTAAGTGCACAAGGCCAGGGTGAAAGGCTACATTCTTAGTTTTGAAGGTACAACACACTATATAAGGCAGTCCTCCAGAGCAGTAAATATTAATAGATCAGTGGTTGGCAGAAGTTCAGGTGAAATAACAAGAGGGATGAATAGGTGAAACACAGATGTTCAGAGCAGTGAAACTCTTCCAAAAGATATTTTAATGGTAGACACGTGACATTATGCATTTGTCAAAATACCACAGAAGAGTATAGCACACACACACACACACACAACAATGTAAACTGTCTTTCCATAAAAATGTATAAACGTTGGTTTATCAATGGTAACAAATGTACCACAATAGAAGAAGAAACTGTTTAGAGGAAAGAAGATACATAGGAACTCCCTGCTTACCTTTTCTGTACACCTAAGACTGTTCTGAAAAATAAAGTTGATTTCTTTAAAAAATGCTAAAGTTGTAGAGTAGTATATAATATGCAAACTTTTAATTCCATTTCCTACTTTGAGATCTGCCCACCTGCTCCCTTTCAACCTTGTCTGTCTGGTATCTTAGCCTCAGAAGTGAAAGTCCTCCCCACCCCGTGTAGCTCTGGCTTTTTTTTTGAAACAGATTTTTTAACCAATCTCTTGATTTTCTGTCTCAACACTCTGACTTCTGTAGACCTTGAATCTAAGTCTGTCGTTCCATCTGGATTTACTCACTGCTGCTCAGTATTCTCCTGTCCAGGCAGCTCAGTTGAAACTTTCTCTATTCTGCTAATTTACTCACTATACTATGTTTTTCATCTTCGAAAATTTGTTGTAATATCTATTCTGGTACTGTCTCCTTTTTTTCCTTGCTAGTCTAAACATTCATAAATTGTTTCACTTTTTTTTTTTTTAAGTAAAGCTTCAGGGGTGAGAGGAAAAAGCACATATAGCCAAACAACTCTGTTTAATTAAAAGTAAAGGTGGCTTTCTGCTTCTCTTTCTCGGCTTTCCCATCTTTCTCTTTCTCTGTACACAATTTCTCTTATTAAGTAAAGTTAAATATAATTTTTGCCAATACATTGCACAATAATATGAACTACTTTAAAGTTAATAATAACTGTTTTGGGCAATGATTAACTTGATGGGATCATGAGACAACATTCAATGTAATTATTTAATTAATGACAATGAAGTATTGCAATATTGAGGGACTTGAATACATTCTGAAGGATACTATGGATAAGAACTATGGCTCAAAGCCAGTTCAGAGCAATTCACATTTCAAATAATGAAATGATGAATTTTCATTGCTTCTCCCCCCTTTTTTTGCTTCTCTAAGCTTTGCATCCTGATTGAAGCAAAGACATCTGTCTTTTCCCAGATAACAAGAACTTGGTTGCTGTGGCAACATATTGACTAGGGAACTTAAAATAAAGGTGGCTCAATTCCAAATCACTTTTTTTTTCTCCTTCACAAAAACAGCACACATTGGCTAAAAATCTCTACTGGAATCTTTATAATCAATAAACCTGTTGTTTGCTGAAGATTTGTATCCCCAAACTTGCATTTTAAGCAGGTTAGAAGTGTACATTTGGTTTTTGTATAATTTTAAACTGTGAAACACTGCACTGCATCCTTTTATACAAATTTTTCTTCCTCTTCCCTTCCTTTCTTTTTTCTTTCCTTCCTTCGTTCTTTTCTTCCTTTTCTCTTCTCTTTTTTCTTCATTTCTTTCTCTCTCTCTAGTTTAAAAAATGGGATGGTAGGGACCCAAGTGCATGTAAGAGGAGGGGTAGAGGCAGTGAAAGAAACTCTTCAAAGGCCTTTGCAAAAGCAGCGCCTGGTTGCTAGGGCTTGGAAAGATTGTTATTTGTAGCTAACACAAAGTTATTCCAAATTGCACTCAGCCTTAGAAGAAAACAAGTTCCAAATTTTTAAAGAGAGGCATGGATTGACACTGCCAACATATGAAAATAATCTTTTGACACTTTGAGAGGCATATCTATTTGTGCATTAAAATGTCTAAATTGCTGAGGGGGAGAATTATTGTTGAACTCTTAAATGGAGGAAATACATTTTTTAAAATTCATATATTTTAAAAAATTTGAATTTTTATAGTATTTATTTGTAAATTTCATCTTTTGAGTCCTGTTGTAAAGTTGAGTTCATCAGCAACCAACCTGCATGGCAGGAAAATAAATGTGATGCTACCTTAGTTTTATTTATTTTCTTCCAATCCTAGAGCCTTGTAATTCATTTCTTTTCCATATATTTAACAAAGTAACACAAAGTAAATGTAAATATGTGTATACATTTACTGTGTATATGAACTTATTTAATATAAGGTTATTTAAATTAATTAAATATTACTCCAAATTTTTCTATAAGACCAGGCCAAGGTAATTTACATAGGATTGGTAATTTTAACAAACAATAAATTCAGTAAGCAAAGGAAATAAAAGTGATGCTATCTCTATTAACTGTTGATTATATGATTTGAGATAGATATTTAGTTTTCAAAGCTATTTAAGCAACAATTAGAACCATACATGGAACATGGACTGGATCCAAATTGGGAAAGGAGTACGTCAAGGCTGTATATTGTCACCCTGCATATTTAACTTATATGCAGAGTACATCATGCGAAATGCCAGGCTGGATGAATCACAATCTGGAATCAAGATTGCAGGAAAAAATATCAACAACCTCAGATATACATATGATACCACCCTAATGACAGAAAATGAAGAGGAACTAAAGAGCCCTTTGATGAAGGTGGAAGAGGAGAGTAAAACTCAAACTCAACACCCATTATTTGGAAAGTAGTTTTGATATTGCAAATCCCCTAAAAGGATCTTGGAGACTTTCAGGGGTCCACAGATCATGTTCTGAGAATTGCTATTTTAGAAACTACCCTGCTGTTATAAAGACTGAATACTAATACTTTCCTTAAGTTCATTTATAGAAACGAAAAGAAGAACTAGAATAATTTGGAAAAACCCCACCAAAAATATTCAGCTACCTTAGTCACCAATGCATAAGCCTCTTGAAAGAACCGTATCTTTTACTATTTGAACAACATCTTAGGTATGCAATAAATAATAATGAAAGTAAAAAAAAAAATCAAAATCCAAAAAAGGAAGATTATGGCATCTGGTCCCATCATTTCATGGCAAATAGATGGGGAAAAAGTGGAAAGAGTGATAGATTTTTATGTTCTTGGGCTCTAAAAGCATTATGGATGATGATTACATGCTTGCTCCTTGGAAAAAAAGCTATGACAGATCTAGACAGCATATTAAAAAATGGAGACGTCACTTTGCTGAAAAAGTCCCGTATAGTCAAAGCTATGGTTTTTCCAGCAGTCATGTATAGATGTGAGAGTTGGACCATAACAAAGGCTGAATGCTGAAGGGTTGATGCTTTCAAACTGTGGTGCTGGAGAAGACTTTTGAGAGTTCGTTAGACAGCAAGGAGATCAAACCAGTCAATCCTAAAGGAAATCAACCCTGAATATTCATTGGAAGGATTGATGCTGAAGCTGAAGCTCCAATACTTAGACCATCTGATGAAATGAGCTGACTTATTGGAAAAGACCCAGATGATGGGAAAGACTGAAGGCAGGAAAAGAAGAGAATGATAGAGGATGAGATGGTTGGATGGCATCACCAACTCAATGGACATGAGTTCGTGCAGACTCTGAGAGATGGTGAAGGACAGGGAAGCCTGGCATGCTATACTCCATGGGGTTGTAAGGAGTTGGACATTACTTAGAGCCTGAACAACAACAACAAAACATTCAGTTTTCAAAGCTATTTATGGGCCTGGAACAATATAGATAAATGATTTTTTTCAGAGCATATAAATATAAAAAAGTAACATTTTGGAGTAATGATCAAATGCTAACCTCTCTTTTCCCATCCCTCTGGTAAGGATGTAGGTTATTCTAATGCAGTCAAGAATGATATTTACCTGATTAGAGATTTTTAAAACAGAGAAGATTGGAGACATAATTTCCCTTCATGCATGAGAATTTATAGGACACTGAGTTTACAGATTTGATCTCAAAATGTTATAATTCTTTTTTCCCCTATGAAGCCTCCTATGAGTATGAGTAATGACAGCAAAAGAAAATTTCTTCCATGCAAAGCTTAATGGATGTAACAAGAAGGTGCTTATTAATATATTAATTTCCTTAGATGGTTCTATCATCCAAAGAGTGAAGTATATATCTTTCAATACTAGGGATCCCCTGCTGATCAAGAGAGTTTGTAATGAAGGTAGAAGAGACTGACTGGTCATCTCCAGCTTTGACTTGTATACTTACTGCCTCCCATTTATCCTCCTCCTGCCTGGAGAATCCCAGGGACAGGGGAGCCTGGTGGGCTGCCGTCTATGGGGTCACACAGAGTCGGACACGACTGAAGCGACTTAGCAGCAGCAGCAGCAGCAGCAGCAGGACTCTATCATGCAGGTCCACCATCCTGTCTCTTTCTACAGGTTATGACACTCAAGGGATCTAGCTTTATTTCTTTGATATTCACGTCACACTATAAATATCCTCTTAGTCTTCTGATTTTATTTTCTTGATACTTTATGTTATTAGAACTTCCCTAGTGGATCTGTGGTAAAGAATCTGCTTGCCAGTGCAGAAGACGTGGATTTGATCCCTGGGTTGGGAAGATTCCTGGAGATGGCAACCCACTCCAGTATTCTTGCCTGGGAAATCCCCTGGACAGAGGAGCCTGTCAGGCTACAGTCCATGGGGTCACGTAAGAGTCAGACACGACTTATTGACTGAACAACAACAAAAACTGGACTCCTAGCCCAGTATAAATAGTTTCCTCCTGCTCACATATCTCAGTGAGTAAGTCTTTCTGACTTATCTCTCCAGAAGACTTAAGGAAATTCTTTTCATCAGTCTGGTTCCTGATCCAACAACATAAAGTATCAAGAAAATAAAAGGGGTCCAGGGGTAAGAAATATTGAAAAGGTATTTAGCTCATTCTGAAGGGAAAATTTTATGCTGGATACTATGCTAAGTATGTGTCCTTCCTAGGGAAGAACCAATCCAAGAGATGAGTAGAACCTCTATATAAGACAAGAGAAAAGATACTACATCCATTTGTGAACTACCTCAGAGCAGCACTGGATCTCAGGTTTCAAAATATATCAAGTTAAGATAATTCAAAAATGTTGCACAGGAACAGGGATAGATGCACGCAAATAAGACAGAGAACTCAGAAACAGGCTAACACATATGCAGAATCTTGATATCTCAGAGAGGAAAATTAAAACTGGATAGAAGATGGATTATTAAAAACAAATAGTGCTAGTACAATTGCCCATCCATAAGGAAGACAGTAAAACTGTATCCCTGTTTCAGTTCAGTTCAGTTCAGTCACTCAGTCATGGCTGACTCTTTGCGACCCCATGAATCATAGCACGCCAAGCCTCCCTGTCCATCACCAACTTCCAGAGTTCACCCAGACTCACGTCCATCGAGTCAGTGATGCCATCCAGCCATCTCATCCTCTGTCGTCCCTTCTCCTCCTGCCCCCAATCCCTCCCAGCATCAGAGTCTTTTCCAATGAGTCAACTCTTTGCATGAAGTGGCCAAAGTACTGGAGTTTCAGCTTTAGCATCATTCCTTCCGAAGAAATCCCAGGGCTGATCTCCTTCAGAATGGACTGGTTGGATCTCCTTGCAGTCCAAGGGACTCTCAAGAGTCTTCTCCAACACCACAGTTCAAAAGCATCAATTCTTCGGCACTCAGCTTTCTTCACAGTCCAACTCTCGCATCCATACATGACCACAGGAAAAACCATAGCCTTG
>NW_011494926.1:2286130-2290308 GCF_000754665.1 Bison bison bison | reverse complement strand
GTTTCCACCCTTTCCCAATTTATTTGCCATGAAATGATGGGACTGGATGCCATGATCTTCATTTTCTGAATGTTGAGCTTTAAGCCAACTTTTTCACTCTCCACTTTCACTTTCATCAAGAGACATTTGACTTCCTCTTCACTTTCTGCCATAAGGGTGGTGTCATCTGCTTATCTGAGGTTATTGATATTTCTCCCAGCAATCTTGATTCCAGCTATGTTTCTTCCAGTCCAGTGTTTCTCATGATGTACTCTGCATATAAGTTAAATAAGCAGGGTGACAATATACAGCCTTGATGTACTCCTTTCCTATTTGGAACCAGTGTGTTGTTCCATGTCCAGTTCTAACTGTTGCTTCCTGACCTGCATACAGATTTCTAAAGAGGCAGGTCAGGTGGTCTGGTATTCCCATCTCTTTCAGAATTTTCCACAGTTTGTTGTGATCCACACAGTCAAAGGCTTTGGTATAGTCAGTAAAGCAGAAATAGATGTTTTTCTGGAACTCTCTTGCTTTTTCCATGATCCAGCAGATGTTGGCAATTTGATCTCTGGTTCCTCTGCCTTTTCTAAAACCAGCTTGAACATCAGGAAGTTCACGGTTCACATATTGCTGAAGCCTGGTTTGGAGAATTTTGAGCATTACTTTACTAGCATGTGAGATGAGTGCAATTGTGTGGTAGTTTGAGCATTCTTTGGCATTGCCTTTCTATGGGGCTGGAATAAAAACTGACCTTTTCCAGTCCTGTGTATCCCTGCTTAGTACTATGCAAACAATAAAGTTCTATTTTTGTATATATGATTAATAAATGGGATACAAATATGGGTACATCTGTGTGTCTTCATGAAATTCCAGATAAAATATAAGAATGCAATATTGATAGAGGCTGAAGAGGAATTAAAAATCAATAAAGTGAAAGAAAGTGAAGTCGCTCAGTTGTGTCCAAATCTTTGCAACCCTTGTGGACTGTAGCCTATCAGGCTCCTTTGTCCATAGGATTTTCCAGGCAAGGGCACTGGAGTGGGTTGCCATTTCCTTCTCTAGGGGATCTTCCCAACCCAGGGATTGAACCTGAGTCTCCCACATTACAGGCAGATGCTTTACCATCTGAGCCACCAGGGAAGCAAAAAATCAATAATAAGGTATAATTCCCATGGCATATATAATAAAAAATAAATTTTCCATTAGTTTCATGGTAATACATGTATAGATAAAGAAGTCTAGAAATACAAGCTCTTTCAACATATTTAGAAAAAGAAATGACATCTTAAAATGAAAAAAAATATAGCTGTAATGAGAGGTTTGCCCTTCCCTGAAAGCTCAGACAGTAAAGAATCTGCCTGAAATGCAGGAGACCTCGGGTTTGATTCCTGGATCGGGAAGATCCCCTGAAGAAGGGAATGGCAACCCACTCCAGTATTCTTGCTTGGAGACTCCTATGGACAGAGGAGCTTGATGGGCTACAATTCATGGGGTCGCAAAGAGTTGGACACAGCTGAGTGACTAACACTTTCACTCAATGAGAGGTTTGATATTTATTCTTCAGTGCTAATGAGTATATAGAAAATGAAACAATCAAGAATGTGAAAATGTCAAATCATAAAATCAATAGGCAGTAATATATATATACACTGATGAAGAATGAGTAAATAAGTATTGCTATGTAAAAATGATTTATCTCTTATTTTTTTAAAAATATATTAAATTGGCCCTATATTGATCTCTCCTCAAAAACTTCAGTGAATTCTACCAGATGCAGGCTACACTGCCTCAGCATTGGCCATTATCACTTGAAATTAAGTAAAATAAAATTAAGCACATACATGCAAAGACTTAAGCATCTTAAAATAAAGAATAATACTTTTTTAAAAAAATCTAAGATAAAGGGAAAAAACAAAATCACATTATCTAGAATATAATGGAAAAAGTGAGCAAGATTTTAAGCTTATAACTTTTTGAGTGATTATTCAATATTACTAATCTCAGCATAATTTATTTTAGGACAAATCAAAATAGATCAATATTGATCATATTACCAGAAACTGAAATAGAATTTGGTAAAACTCACTAGCTTTTCTGAATTAAAAAAAAAAAAAGTCTACATAAATCAAAATAGAATAGAACATAAATATTATATAAAGATGACTAGAAACCAATAGAATTAGCATAATCAATATTAATGTATAAAGCTACTTAAACTGGCATTTAAAGCTATAAAGCTAGGATTAAGAGATACAAGTTGAAAGTGAAAGTGAAAGCTCAGTTGTATCCGACTCTTTGAGACCCCATGGACTATACAGTCCATGAAATTCTCCACGTCAGAACTGGAGTGGGTAGACTTTCCCTTCTTCAGGAGATCTTCCCACCCAGGGATCGAACCCAGATCTCCTGCATGGCAGGCAGATTCTTTACCAGCTGAGCCACAAAGGAAATGCAGAGATACAAGTTACTATGTATAAAATAGATACACAAACAAGGATATACTATATAGCACAGGGAGTTATAGTCATTATCCTGTAATAAATTTTAATGCAGTATAATGTGTAAAATCACCATGCTATACTCCTAAACTAGCTAATCTGATCACATGGACCACACCCTTATCTAACTCAGTGAAACTAAGCCATGCCTTGTGGGGCCACCTAAGACAGACGGGTCATGGTGGAGAATTCTGACAGAATGTGGTCCACTGGAGAAGGGAATTGCAAACCACTTCAGTATTCTTGCCTTGAGAACCCCATGAACCGTATGAAAAGGCAAAAGGATAGGACACTGAAAGAAGATCTCCCCAGGTCAGTAGGTGCCCAATATGCTACTGGAGATCAGTGGAGAAATAACTCCAGAAAGGATGAAAAAGATGGAGCCAAAGTAAAAACAACACCCAGTTGTGGATGTGACTGGTGACAGAAGCAAGTCTGATGCTGTAAAGAGCAATACTGCATAGGAACCTGGAATGTTAGGTCCATGAATCAAGGCAAATTGGAAGTGGTCAAACAGGAGAGGGCAAGAATGAATGTCGACATTCTAGGAATCAGTGAACTAAAATGGACTGGAATGGGTGAATTTAACTCAGATGACCATTATATCTACTACTGTGGGCAGATATCCCTTAGAAGAAATGGAGTGACCATCATAGTCAACAAGAGTCCTAACTGCAGTACTTGGATGCAATCTCAAAAATGACAGAATGATCTCTGTTCATTTTCAAGGCAAACCATTCAATATCACGGTAATCCAAGTCTATGCCCGACCAGTAACACTGAAGAAGCTGAAGTTAAATGGTTCTATGAAGACCTACAAGACCTTTTAGAACTAGCAGCCCCAAAAGATGTCTTTTTCATTATAGGGGACTGGAATGCAAAAGAAGGAAGTCAAGAAACACCTGGAATAACTGGCAGATTTGGCCTTAGAGTACAGAATGTAGCAGGGCAAAGGCTAGTAGAGTTTTGCCAAGAGAACACACTAGTCATAGCAAACAACCTCTTCCAACAACACAAGAGAAGACTCTACACATGGACATCAACAGATGGTCAGCACAGAAATCAGATTGATTATATTCTTTGCAGCCAAAGATGGAGAATCTCTACACAGTCAGCAAAAACAAGATTGAGACTTGATGACTGTGGCTCAGATCATGAACTCCTTATTGCCAAATTCAGACTTAAATTGAAGAAAGTGGGAGAAACAACTAGACCAATCAGGTATGCCCTAAATCAAATCCCTAATGATTATACAGTGGAAGTGAGAAATAGATTTAAGGGACGAGATCTGATAGACAGAGTACCTGATGAACTATGAATGGAGGTTCGTGACATTGTACAGGAGACAGTGATCAAGACCATCCTCAAGAAAAAGAAATGCAAAAAAGCAAAATGGCTGTCTGAGGAGGTCTTACAAATAGCTGTGAAAAGAAGAAAAGCCAAAAGCAAAGGAGAGAAGGAAATATATACCCATTTGAATGCAGAGTTCCAAAGAATAGCAAGTAGAGATAAGACAGACTTCCTCAGTGATCAGTGCAAATAAATAGAGGAAAATAATAGAATGGGAAAGACTAGAGATATCTTCAAGAAAATTAGATACCAAGGGAACATTTCATGCAAAGATGGGCTCAATAAAGGTCAGAAATGGTATGGACCTAACAGAAGCAGAAGATATTAAGAGAGGTGGCAAGATACACACCT
>NW_011494926.1:2259627-2286030 GCF_000754665.1 Bison bison bison | reverse complement strand
CTCCTCAGTGATCAGTGCAAATAAATAGAGGAAAATAATAGAATGGGAAAGACTAGAGATCTCTTCAAGAAAATTAGATACCAAGGGAACATTTCATGCAAAGATGGGCTCAATAAAGGTCAGAAATGGTATGGACCTAACAGAAGCAGAAGATATTAAGAAGAGGTGGCAAGAATACACAGAAGAACTGTACAAAAAAGATCTTCATGACCTAGATAATCACAATGGTGTGATCACTCACCTAGAGCCAGACATCCTGAAATGCAAAGTCAAGTGGGCCTTAGGAAGCATCACTATGAACAAAGCTAGTGGAGGTGATGGAATTCCAGTTGAGCTGTTTCAAATCCTGAAAGATGATGCTGTGAAAGTGCTGCACTCAGTATGCCAGCAAATTTGGAAAACTCAGCAGTGGCTATGGGACTAGAAAAGGTCAGTTTTCATTCCAGTCCCATAGAAAGGCAATGCCAAAGAATGTTCAAGCTACCAAAAAATTGCACTCATCTCACATGCTAGCAAAGTAATGCTCAAAATTCTCCAAGCCAGGCTTCAGCAATACATGAACTGTGAACTTCCTGATGTTCAAGCTGGTTTTAGAAAAGGCAGAAGAACCAAAGATCAAATTGCCAACATCTGCTGGATCATGGAAAAAGAAAGAGAGTTACAGAGAAACATCTGTTTCTGCTTTACTGACTATGCCAAAGCCTTTGACGGTGTAGATCACAATAAACTGTGGAAAATTCTGAAAGAGATGGGAATACCAGACCACCGGACCTGCCTCTTGAGAAACCTATAAGCAGGTCAGGCAGCAGTTAGAACTGGACATGAAACAACAGACTGGTTCCAGATAGGAAAAGGAGTATATCAAGGCTGTATATTGTCACCCTGCTTATTTAACTTATATGCAGAGTACATCATGAGAAACGCTGGGCTGGATGAAGCATAAGCTGGAATCAAGGTTGCTGGGAGAAATATGAATAACCTCAGATATGCAGATGATACCCCCTTATGGCAGAAAGTGAAGAGGAACTAAAAAGCCTGTTGATGAAAGTGAAAGAGGAGAGTGAAAAATGTGGTTTAAAGCTCAACATTCAGCAAACTAAGATCATGGCATCCAGTCCCATCACTTCATGGCAAATAAATGGGGAAACAGTGGAAACAATGTCAGACTTTATTTTGGGGGGCTTCAAAATCACTGCAGATGGTGATTGCAGCCATGAAATTAAAAGATGCTTGCTCCTTGGGAGGAAAGTTATGACCAACCTAGACAGTATATTAAAAAGCAGAAACACTACTTTGCCAACAAAGGTCCGTCTAGTCAAGGCTATGGTTTTTCCAGTAGCCATGTATGGATGTGAGAGCTGGACTGTAAAGAAAACTGAGTCCCGAATCGTTGATGTTTTTGAACTGTGGTGTTGGAGAAGACTCTTGAGAGTCCCTTGGATAGCAAGGAGATCCAACCAGTCCTTCCTAAAGGTGATCAGTCCTGGGTGTTCATTGGAAGGACTGATGCTGAGGCTGAAACTCCAATACTTTGGCCACCTGAGGTGAAGAGCTGACTCTTTAAAAATACCCTGATGCTGAGGAAGATTGAGGGCTGGAGGAGAAGGGGACAACAGAGGATGAGATAGTTGGATGGCATCACTGACTCAGTAGACGTGAGTTTGGGTGGACTCCAGGAGTTGGTTATGGACAAGAAGGCCTGGTGTGCTGCAGTCCTTGGGGTCACAAAGAGTCGAACATGAGTGACTGATTTGAACTGAATATTCCTAAAACTAATATATTGTAAGTTAATTATATTTCAATACGCAATAGATAAAAATATGAAACTAGCTTTACAAATTCAATGATTTTTTAAGTTGTATCTCATGTAGTAATACTGAAAATTAAGTAATGTAAATATATGTTTTTATATGCAAAAAATAAAAAATAATTTGAATTAATTTTTACAAAAATTGCAATAATAAAAATAATTATTGATAGATTACTCTATGCCAGTCACCATGCTAAGCACTTTAAAAAGTGATCTCATTTTAGTTCTCTCAGTGGGCCAAAATGTTGTCTCATCTTATAGATGAGAATTTTGGGGTTTTTGGATGTTTTTTAAGTGTACAGAACTAAGAAGTGGTAGAATCAAGATTCATATATAGATTTAACTCAAAAGTTAAGTTATAAACAAACATGCCACACTTCCCTTTGTATTGAAGACTTCTGACTGTGGATAAATCAATTCATATTTTTGTATAGTCAAAAATTAAAAATTCAGAAAAATATAAAGTTTTAGTATAAATAGGAATTCACTTTATAATGAATGGATTGCCTTGCAGGAATAGTTGAACCATTGAATCACTTGTATTAGTTTTTTAAAATTAAAGATCTCCATTTGTCTTTTCACTTAAATACTATACCTGCTAGTTAATTAACAATGAAGATAAATTAAAAACTATACAGGAATCATCTGTCAATTTAATAAAACAACTTTTGGATACTTTTCTCTAGAATGAGTGTAATAAAACCAAAGTAACTAATTTCTGTAGTGTTATCAAAACCACATTTATATGAGAACTTTGGAGTGAACATAAAATTCACATATTTGGCCCCATGTAAATCAAACCATAAATTTAATAAGTAAATTGTTCACCTGTAACTGTGTTTATATTTATCATGAAAGAGAAGTGATATGTGAGTAGCTTAAAAACAGTTTTCTTGATGTTTTGTTATCCTGTGCACACTATCATTACCAGGAGTGGATCCATCCTCCTACAAAATAGAAAACCCCAAGTCAAGGGAGGAGAGAAGGAATGAGTCTTAACTCTCCAGCTGAAGCAGCTATAGAGTGAGTTGGCACCACTAATGTACTTCAGAATATTTGATTTTAAAAGTAATTCTAACTTTCAAAAAATTAAAAAAGCTAATATCATGGCATCCAGTCCCCGTGCTTCACAGCAAATAGATGGGAAAAAAAATGGGAACAGTGGCAGATTTTATTTTCTTGGGCTCCAAAATCACTGTGGATGGTGACTGCAGCCATGAAATTAAAAGACACTTGTTCCTTGGAAGAAAAGCTATGACCAACCTAGACAGCATATTAAAAAGCAGAGACATTACTTTGCCTACAAAGGTCAAAGTTATGGTTTTATAGTGGTCATCTATGGATGTTAGAGTTGGGCCATAAAGAAGGCTGAGCACCAAAGAATTGATGCTTTTGAACTGTGGTGCTGGAGAAGAGTTTTGAGAGTCCCTTGGACTGCAAGGAGATCCAACAAGTCCATCCTGAAGGAAATCAACTCTGAATATTCATTGAAAGAACTGATGCTGAAGCTGAAGCTCCAATACTCTGGCCACCTGATATGAAGGGCCGACACATTGGAAAAGACCCAACATATTGGAAAAGACCCTGATGCTGGGAAGGATTGAGGGCAGGAGGAGAAACGGGTGACAGAGGATGAGATGGTTGGATGGCATCACCAAATCAATGGACATGAGTTTGAGCAAACTCTGGGAGATAGAGAAGGATAGACAAGCCTAGTGTGCTGCGGTTCATGGAGTTGCAAAGAGCTGGACACGTCTTAGTGAATGAACAACAAATATTTGAGAAGTTGATTTGGACAGCACAGAATTCTAACTTCATGGTACAACTTATAGTTCGAGTATGATAACTTACTTATTTGAAAATTTATTACAATAAAATAAAACACTAATTATGTTTTTGGAGGACACTTAGTTACTTTGACCTCACACTTCACCTTCATCATCTGATATTTATGGCATTTGATTACTTTGTACACAGCATTATTCTGTATTCAATTAGGATTCAGATCTTGATTTTGAGAGTATATATGTCATGAAATAAGTAGGTTATTATAAATCACTGGGTTTTTTCTTTTTACAATAAATGGCATATTAAGAAAAGATAATGATGCAGTTACTATCATTTTTCAATCTAATACTTTTGCAATTGAATACATTTATTTGTCTCTGAATCCATTATGTTGAAGGCATTTAAATGGTTCTTTGCTTTTTTCTTATTTCAGAGCATCTGAAAAATGATAATAACCAAATCAAATCCATTTGTAATTCTAAGAATAGATGAAGTGAATATATGATTATGAAATGAATTTATGAGCATGAAATGAATTTATTCCTTAATTTCAGACACCTTAACTTGAATGGAGCCTTCTAAAACCTTTTAATGCATCTATTGTTTTAGGAATTCAATCGTGACCAACTTTTCAGGCTTATGTGATTAAGGTTTCTTAATATTTTGTTGCTCTTCCTTTCTGCATCTGCACTCTGAATTGTATGTCAGTTCATGTTTATAAATTTCATGATGGAAAGAATTAATTTTTAAAAATTATTTTTTTATGCCAGTAGATCTTAACCAGGGGAGTTTTCCATTCACAGGACACTGGCAATGTCTGGAGATAATCCTGATTGTCACTAAAATTGTGGGGAGAGATGCTGCTGGCCCCCAGTGGATAAAGGACTGAGATGCTGTTAAATCTCCCACAGTACACAGAACAGTTCTTTCCATCAAAGAATTATCCAATTCAAATTTTAATAGCACCATGGCTGAAAAATCTGCTTTACATAATAGCCTTGTAAAAGCTATGATTTTTGCTAAAAGATGAGATAAATTTAATCTCTTCATCATGAGTAGCATGTTATGGAATGGCATGAACCTTCAAAGGGCACCTTCATGATGATAAAAAATCAATAGGTGGAAATAAATGTCAAGCAGTTTGATTCCAGTAAGTTGGGATCAAAGCTTTCAGATGCTCTTTAGGACAAAATCTTGAAGGTCTCCACACAACTGAAAGCTAAGCTAAGCACATTTAATCCAATAGCTTTGTCCCTGTAATATGTGGAGCATATGAGAATGAGCAGTATTGACTTGAGAGAGAGATATGTAGAACAAGGTTTTAATATTTTTTTTAAGGAAAGTGAGGTTTTGATTAAGACAAGGAGGGCATGGAACATGATGAAAAGGTTGAGCATATGGATGAAAGCAATTTGAAGTGGAAGGAAACTTGAGAGAGCAGAGTGGGTATCGTTGAGGGAGGTCTTCTATGCTGGGAGAATCTGGGCACAGCTTTATGTAGACATGGTCTTCCTGTGCTGCTCAGGCTGAGACCCCAAGGAATAAAGAGGGTTCAGTATTTCATACTGATGCTCAGAAAGATTGAAGGCAGGAGGAGAAGGGGATGACAGAGGGTGAGATGGTTGGATGGCATCACCGACTCAATGGACATAAATTTGAGCAAGCTATGGAAGATAGTGAAGGGCAGGGAAGCCTGACGTGCTGCAGTCCATGGGGTTGCAAAGAATCAGAAATGGCTGAGCAATTGAACAATGACAACACAGTATTTCATAATTCAATAACACCAACAAGACAGAGAAGATAAATTACTTGGAACTGTAGCTTCACATGGGCTTCCCTGGTAGGTCAGTTGGTAAAGAATCCGCCCACAATGCAAGAAATCCCAGTTCAATTACAACATTAACTTTTAAAAATTAACTGAATTTTCTAATATACGAGAGTAAATGTCATTTTGACCAATGGCCCAGCCAGAGATAAAACGCAGAACTAGACTGATTGTCTTTGAACATATGAAAGACTGAATGCAAAAGCATATTATTCATTAATACATTTCTTGCACAGGTTGGCTTTAGAGATTTTTATATCGGTGATGGATGCAGAACAGCTTAAGGTTGCTGAAAAATATATAATTGTTGGATACTGTTTAAAACTTATCATGCTTTTCTGAGCTAGAGGAAAACGTTTATTGGATAGAACTTTCCATGAAACACTGCAGAGAATTATAGGCACTTATCTCTTGCTGGAGTCACTGGAGCCTTTGATGATTGGGAATGGGGAGTCTAGGTTTAGGAACTGAACCAAAGAGAAGGAAGAAAAAGGAACAGAGGGAATTTCAGCTTGAGAAGCTCAGACAGCACCCTTCCAGAAAGGAAGGGAAGAGGGGTTCAGTTCAGAAAAATCATAGGATTCCTATTTCACATGCTGCACCTAGAATTAGATTACCAAGTGAGGAAGAACCAAGTATTGACATAGCTTCTCATGCAGTAGAAGGCTGGACTTGACTGGGCCTTCAGATGTTGCTCAAGAAGTGTACTCAGCTTAGAGCAAGCATAAAGAGAATTAGAGTAGTGAGGAGAGGGATTGATATCTTTCAAGTACCAACTGTGTGCCTGACAGTATCCCAGGCACTTTTTGCTATGCTAGTCTATTAATTCAACGCATTTTGTTTGGGTGCATTTTACCCATCACAACACTGAGAATTGGTATTGATCACATGTCTGGCTTGTGATAAAACAGAACGAACTCACGTATCTTGAGAAATGGAATAAAGACTGATGACGTCTCTAGCATTTGAAGATTTATTCAGCTTTAGAATGTTTCTGACTATCTATTCCTCCTCCTTTCTTCTTATAAGCACATCTTTCCACATATACTACTTATTAGACTGCTTGATACCTGAATAGTTGCTTCCTCTTTGCTATTAATTCTCTGTATTTCTCTAGATATTGCTTCATTGATATACATTAGTATTTCTCAGCTAACTACCAAACAGATGAACTAACTCCATTTAAGTGTATTTTTTTTTACAAGACACTAACTGTGAGAGACATGAGTTTTATAAAATATATAATTATTTATTCACACCAGAAAGAAAAGCACAATTATTTTTATGATATAAATACTAATTCTTTGAGATGAGTTAACTAATAATCTGGGGGAGTTTTAAAGAATACTCACCTGTCCATCGTATTTGGAAAACTGCCAACATAACAGTGGTTGCTGTAAGACAACTTAATTTCAATGTTTGCTAATTCATTTCCTCTTGGGAAAAATCTAAGTACAAATTCAATACTGAACAGATTAGCTTTAGGATGTTGTTTCTGCCCTGTAAGGAGCAGGAAAATAATGTAATGTCTAAGGTGGGCTAGGCAATAAGAAGAGGTGGGGATTGTAGTGAGACGAATGCACCTGTGGTGGTAAAGGTGACACTTTATTCAGTTCCTGCTGCCTGCTGCCATCTGTGGCTATAGTATGAATATGATGGAGTTTTTGAGTTTTCAAGTAAGATCAAATCAAGAATTTTAAATATTTATTTCCTTATTTTTCTAAGTTAGTGGTGATTGAAAGTATGTACAGGTTACCCATTTTCTTTTTATTTATGTAAAAAAGGAAGCATTTTTAGAGATGATGTTTCATATCATCTTTCTTCATGTCAAAGAAGACTATAGTTTTATAGTCCATAATGTCTTCTCTGATGCTGGGAGGGATTGGGGGCAGGAGGAGAAGGGGATGACAGAGGATGAGATGGCTGGATGGCATCACTGACTCGATGGACCTGAGTCTGGGTGAACTCCGGAAGTTGGTGATGGACAGGGAGGCCTGGCATGCTGGGATTCATGGGGTCACAAAGAGTCGGACACAACTGAGCGACTGAACTGAACTGAACTGAATGTCTTCTCTTCCTATTTAAAATTATGTTTTTATGAAATCATAAACAGTAAATATTTCTGAGTGAAAAATACACTTGAAGGGTTTCCAAGTCAGAAAATATGCTGTATAAATGCTGTGTATAGTAAGATGCTCTGGGTGGAAATACTTGAAATTAACTGTAAAATCTGTCAATAATGTTACACTGGAATTTAATTCATTTTATTTTTAAAAGTACTTTAGTTTATTGAATCAATGCATTCTTGATTAAAAGTATGCCAGAAGGAGAATCCCAAGTTTAATAAAAGGACTGAAAATATATCTACCCTCTTCTTTCAGAATTCACCCTTGCAGACAGGAAAAGGAGAAACACAACCCTAAGTGACATTTTGTTATAATTTGTCAAAGTTTATAATCTCCCCCTAATTTACAAACATGGAAATTAGACAGCAAAAATAGCAAATAATTCAGAAAAGTGAAGAAGGATCAGAATTAAATGCTTACACAGAGACTATCAAACCAGTGGCTGATTCACTTCAAAACCCTCAAAAATGAAATAATAAACATAAAAGGCTTTGGAATATAAAGTTACAACAAAGATCTGGAAACAGGTGGATTGTTTAAAAGTTTGTATTGGAAGCAGTTAGACCTCTAAGGTCACAATTTAACCATGTGCACTGGGATTCCTACTGCTATTTCTCTAGGAAAGACCATATGTTTTATTTAGAGCAATTTTATTCAAAGTACTCCACACAGGTTCTCTAGATAGAGAAGGTTAGACCTAAGGGCTTAAGTAAAAATAACGGGTCATATATCAGGATATACTGAACATTACTAACATTTCCAGCTCCTTTTCATATCAACATCAAGTTTGCTGGTAGTTGAGCTACACCCCAGGCAAGCAACTGATCCTTCTCTGAAGAAACAATGCTCCAAAGAAAATACTTCCAAATTCTGATACCTGGAAGTTTCGTAAACAAAGTCTGACCTGCAACTCATCACACTATAGCCCACTGACAACATTCCAATACACCTAGAACTTGTCCTCAGCTTTAATGCCTACTTCTTGATCATAAGTGTGAAAGTGTTAGTTGCTCAGTAGTATCCAACTCTTTGCTAACCCATGTACTGGAACCCACCAGGCTCTTCTGTCCATGGAATTCTCCAGGCAAAAATACTGGAGAGGGTTGCCATACCCTTCTCCAGGGGATCTTCCCAACCCAGGGATTGAACCCAGGTCTCCTGCATTGCAGACAGATTCTTTACTGTTTGAGCTACTCACCTGGTGAGGCCATTAAAGCTGCTCTGATGTTTCTTGTACATATATGAACAATAAAAGGTCTCCAGACATTTGAGGAAAGGCTCCCCATGAAAGGAGGAGGCCCATCCCTGCCTCTTCCACCCCATCAGAGTGGAACAGAATGTAGACACTCTGCCTCCAGCTGAGGTCAGATAAGTTCCTGTTGGGCTTCCCTGGTGGCTTAGTCCATGAAGGATCCACCTGTAATGCAGGAAATGTGGGTTTGATTCCTGGGTCGAGAAGATCCCCTGGAGAAGGAAATGGCCATCCACTCTACTATTCTTGCCTGGGAAATCCCATGGACAGAGGAGCCTGCTGGGCTACAGTCCACGGAGTTGCAAAGAATTGGACAGGACTGAAGTGACTCAGCATGCACGCCTGCTTCATTATATACACATTTTATATATGAGGATATGGAAACACAGAGAGGTAAATAAACTTCTCCAAGGTCTCACAGTTAACAAGTGACAGAGCCCTCTTTAGTTCCATTATGAACAGATGCTATAGCCAAGCAACACATTCGTCCTCCCTTCCCTACAATTTCTTACATAATCTATTGTGCTTTATGGAGGGACAGCAATGTTTCAGTACAAATATTATAAATGGATTCTGGTTTACTCAGGCTTTGAGTGCCCTACCCAGGACCACGTGACTTCTCTCCCACCCTCCTGGTGCTGGCAGGTCCTTGGCTGTTGCCCCAGTCTCAGAGAACTCTCTCCCTCTTTCGTCTGACAGCTCTCCCCATCTTTCATGAGCTCACCTTTTCTTTGGCCTGCCTTGAAGACTTTTTGTACATAATTTTTTGGTTTTGTTTCTTGCTAGTCCCTCTCTGGGGACCTCTTACCCACCTTTTTCTGCCTCTTTTCTTCCACCTTTCATCTCTTTCCCCACTGCCCTTCGCAGGGGAACTCAAAGGTTGCTCAGCACCTGGTCCATTGCCAGCTTTGCTGTTCTAAGCAAAACTCTAGTTATTTGCACTTCTTAATTCAACTGCTTTCTTTTATAAATGGATTTTTGACAGACCTGTTAAGGATTAGAAAAGTTGAGTTTCTTTTTGGAAAGGGTTGATGTTTCCTAGACTTCTAAATAATGCCACAATCGTGTGCATGGCTTTCACTTATACATGATTTCTGGCAGATTGAATAAAATAACAGAAAGGTACCCTGTCCCTCATAATAAATATGACATAAAAGATCATGTAGTTAATCACCATAGAGTTACACACAGAGAACAAAACTTCAGAGCAATTCTTCATTTAAATTATAGGATAACCTGAAGGAAAATTAACCTGAATTTTCAAATTCCTGTAGTCTAATGAGGAGAAAATTTGCCACCTTTTAAAATTTTCCACGTAGTCTCAGCTTTGATTATTTTTTCTAAAACTAAAATGCCACTGGATAAAAATCTGGAATCAAGGCTTTCTGGATATACATTTTATTTATATTAAGCATTTTCCCCCTTTAATTCTTGTAATCTGCAATGATAGGCAAGTCATGTATAATTTTCTCTTGGTTATTGCACTCATATTCTCATGCAAAAACAGTAAAATGTTTTATTTTTCTTTCTTTACTGAAATTGATGGCTTACATCATATGGAGAGGCCTACATGAGTATTTGTTTTTAAATTAGGACCATATTCTCAATTCGCTACACAATAAAGGGATTATACATTTAAAAGAACTGTATGCAATCAAGAAGAAATTTTAATTAATCACAAATAGAACTGGCGCAATGGAAATAATTTGACCCGACAGTTGGAGGTTTGATCAGCATAACACAGAGATTAAGAAGACTTTTGACCTGAACAGAGTCGGAATTGGTTCAGTCTGGAACTTTAGAAAGGGAAAGCTAATAGGTTCAAATCGCACAATATCATTGTTCTCATAAGGCTACCTTCCCATTAGCAAACAGTGAGAAACCTGCTTCGTCTCTGTAGAAACCATCCAGTAGCATATATAGCTCTGGTCTACAATGAAGCAATGGAGAATACGCCACAACACACTATAATCTTTCTCCCATGTTCTCTATGTGTAAAACACTGAGCCAGCTCCTTTGAAGCCCTAATTGACTGTCTGTATCAATTAGTGGCCTGATGGCTTTCCAGCCTACATTTATGTCTCCATGGTAACCAGCTGGTGTTTGGAGAGGGATGGGTGTACCTTCTGGGAAGTACTTAAATGTGTACAATATAGAAGAATAATTGAAATTTTTAGCTAGCTTGAGGACCTGGGCTCAGTAATTCATATATAGTAACAACATAGCTTAATTAACAACATATCCTAATTCATATCTTCCAATGACTTTGTGTGGAAAGCCAAACACTTTACCAAAATGAAATCCTTTACTGAGGTAACAACAGTAATGTGAAAGATAGATATATAGATTATACAGCAATAGTAAGATACATTTCAACAAATGAAAGCATTGGCAGTGAGACTCTGATGATGAGTTTAAGAACTCTGTCATAAGAAGAAAGGATAAAGAAACATGAAGTACAGTAAAAGGCAGGGTTGAGGGGCTGGGAAAAACTTGGTTTTGATGTCAGAGTTTGCTTCTTTCTTCTAGTTTCTTAGCTGCTATGACTCTTAGAAAGCGTTGTAATCCCTTCTAGCCATATGGTAAGTGAGAATATTAGTATCATCTTTATGGGTGTATTGAGGGAATTCAATAGGCTAATACATGTGAAAGACTAAGAATATTTCCTGACTCATGGTTCATACGCAGTAAATATTATCATCATCGCCATTGTCATTTCAGGGTTTGGAAAAGAGGAAATGGGCAGTGCAGTGTAATAACTAAATACCCAATATTAAGCATCCATCACTTTGAAAAGATGGTAGACTTATTCTGTGTTACTCCAAAGGTCAAAGTAAATCCAGTGCATTAAAGTTGTGATGAGAAAATTTTGACTCCACATAAATAAGTAATTTTCTAACAATCTGAATGGAGTGGAATCTGAATTAACCTGACTGTGGACAAACACTTATCAGATTATTAGAGATAGAATGATGGCTACACTGAGATAACATAGGTGTGGAGTTTCTATTAGCTAAGATATTTTATGATTAAAATATTTCCTATTAAAAGAGAAATAAACCTATGACTGACCAACTTCCTGAGGATAAATTTTAGAGTATAAATGCTAATAATTATAAAGGTTTCAGCCATGTAAAAATGAAAGAACACTGCACATATATGAAGCTAGAAGAAATGAAATGAATGTAGGATTGCAATAAATAGAGATTGAAAATACCTATGGATATGTACTATTATAATTTGACATTTTGAAACTGTACATGCACCAGTTATAGAAACAATTAAAAGCTATCCAGCTAGGAATACAATGAACAAATAACAGTTCAACCTAGAGATGATATAATTTCCAGATTACCAAAATAGAAGGTTTAAATATTATTGAAAGCAAACTGTGGCCCTTAAACACTGGTCAGTAATGATTTTTGCAATTTTATGTTATTAAAGTTTAGGAAAGTATAGTTCTTTCAAAAAATGTAAATGATTCAATGTAGCAAATAGAAGAGAAATATATATAGTCATTACATTCACTCTGTGCCCAATCAAAAACACCTCTTTAGGAAACAAAAATGTATACCATCAGGGACAAGATGTTTCTTACTCTCCAGCTAGGGGATAGCTGTAGGGTATCACTGGGGTTTATCTCTTCACATGAATTTAAAGTCTGAAATTAAGCATTCCTTTTTCATATAACTAATACCCAAGTAAAAATGTGCTGTGAACCATATGGAAGACTCAGTGGAGATTTGATGATTATGAGAGCCAAGAGACAGGGTGAAGCCTGGGACTAACTGGTTAGAAACATGGTGTCTAGTCATGATTCTGGTACTAGGTAGGGGTGACTTTGTGAAAACCACCTAAATTCTCTGATTTCAATTTCTCCACTTGGAAAATCGTTGCTGGATAACCACAAAGTTACCTCACAGTAGAAATTAAAATACATCTTTTCACAGAAGCCATTATTTTGTTTCAAACTAACAACTACTAACTGTAATTTATTGGTAGAGAGATAGTGGCTAGAAACATTCCTGAAAATGAATTTCCAATTTTAAAAATAATATATTGTTTTTCCCTGCTAAATCCATGGGTTCTTATTGGAAGTTTAGGGATCAAATCTTGAGAAACATTTTTTTTTTTTAGAGATTGAAAGTGTAATGTTTTTAAATTTAGATATTTTAGTTAGAAAATTGTGGCAATGAAACCTCTACTCCTATTTGCCAGGGTTATGTCAAAAGGGAAAGGAGATTCACTCTTCACACTCAGCAAATTTGTTCTGTCTTTTACCCACTTCTGCTGTAAAGTAACCTGTTCTGAGCTCTGTGACTTCTCTGAAGCACGTTTTCAAATATGGAGGCTTCTGACTTCCTTAGATTTAAGGTCAGTATTACCCATCTAATCTATGTATGCCTTGACCAATAATGCAAAGAAGCTGAAGTTAAACGGTTCTATGAAGACCTACAGGACCTTTTAGAACTAACAGCCAAAAAAGATTTTTTTTCATTATAGGGGACTGGAATGCAAAAGTAGAAAGTCAAGAAACACCTGGAGTAACAGGCAAATTTGGCCTTGGAGTACAGAATGAAGCAGGGCAAAGGCTAGTAAAGTTTTGCCAAGAGAATGCACTGGTCATAGCAAACACCCTCTTCCAAAAGCACAAGAGAAGACTCTACACATGGACATCACCAGATGGCCAACAACAAAATTAGACTGATTATATTCTTTGCAACCAAAGATGGAGAAGCTCTATTCAGTCAGCAAAAACAAGACCGGGAGCTGACTGGCTCAGATCATGTATTCCTAATTGCCAAATTCAGACGTAAATTGAAGAAAGTGGGGAAAACTACTAGACCATTCAGGTATGACCTAAGTCAAATCCCTAAGGATTATACAGTGGAAGTGAGAAATAGATTTAGGGGATTAGATCTGATAGACAGAGTGCCTGATGAACTATGGATTGAGGCTCGTGACATTATACAGGAGACAGGGAGCAAGACCATCCTCAAGAAAAAGAAATGCAGAAAAGCAAAATGGCTGTGTAAAGAAATATTTGTGAAAAGAAGAAAAGCTGAAAGCAAAGGAGCAAAGGAAAGATATACCCATTTGAATGCAGAATTCTAAAGAATAGCAAGAAGAGAAAAGAAAGCCTTCTTCAGTGATCAATGCAAAGAAATAGAGGAAAACAATAGAATGGGAAAGACTAGACATATCTTCAAGAAAATTAGAGATACCAAGGGAACATTTCATGTAAAGATGGGTTCAATAAAGGACAGAAATGGTAGGGACCTAACATAAGCAAAAGATATTAGGAGGAGGTGGCAAGAATACACAGAAGAACTGTACAAAAAAGATCTTCACAACCCAGAAAATCATGATAGTGTGATCACTCACCTAGAGCCAGATATCCTGGAATGCAAAGTCAAGTGGGCCTTAGGAAGCATCACTACGAACAAAGCTAGTGGTGGTAATGGAATTCCAATTGAGCTATTTCAAATCCTAAAAGATGATGCTGTGAAAGTGCTGCACTCAGTATGTCCGCAAATTTGGAAAACTCAGCAGCGGCCATGGGACTGAGAAAGGTGATTATTCATTAGATACCCAAAGAAAGGCAATGCCAAAGAATGCTCAAACTACCGCACAATTGCACTCATCTCACATACTAGTAAAGTAATGCTCAAAATTCTCCAAGCGAGGCTTCAACAGTACGTGAACAGTGAAATTCCAGGTGTTCAAACTGGTTTTAGAAAAGGCAGAGGAACCAGAGATCAGATTGCCAACATCTGCTGGATCATTGAAAAAGCAAGAGAGTTCCAGAAAAACATCTATTTCTGCTTTAGTGACTATGCCAAAGCCTTTGACTGTGTAGGTCACAATAAACTGTAGAAAATTCTTCAAGAGATGGGAATACCAGACCACCTGACCTGCCTCCTGGGAAATCTGTATGCAGATCAGGAAGCAACAGTTAGAAATGTATATGGAACAACAGACTGTTTCCAGATAGGAAAAGGGGTACGTCAAGGCTGTATATTGTTACCCTGCTTATTTAACTTATATGCAGAGTACATCATGAGAAACGCTGGACTGGATGAAGCACAAGCTGGAATCCAGATTGCCAGGAGAAATATCAATAAGCTCAGATATGCAGATGACACCACCCTTATGGCAGAAAGTAAAGAAGAAATAAAAAGCCTCTTGATGAAAGTGAGAGAGGAGAGTGAAAAAGTTGGCTTAAAGCTCAACATTCAGAAAACAAAGATCATGGCATCTGATCCCATCACTTCATGGCAAATAGATTGAGAAACAGTGGAAACAGTGTCAGACTTTATTTTTGGGGGCTCCAAAATCACTGCAGATGGTGATTGCAGCCATGAAATGAAAAGACGCTTACTTCTTGGAAGAAAAATTATAACCAACCTAGGCAGCATATTAAAAAGTGGAGATGTTAGTTTGCTAACAAAGGTCCATCTAGTCAAAGCTATGGTTTTTCCAGTGGTCATGTATGGATGTCAGAGTTGGACTATAAAGAAAGCTGAGTGCCGAAGAATTGATGCTTTTCAACTGTGGTGCTGGAGAAGACACTTGAGAATCCCTTGGACAGCAAGGAGATCCAACCAGTCCATCCTAAGGGAAATCAGTCCTAAATATTCCTTGGAAAGACTGATGTTGAAGCTGAAACTCCAGTACTTTGGCCACCTGATGCGAAGAGCTGACTCATTTGAAAAGACCCTGATGCTGGGAAAGATTGAAGGTGGGAGGAGAAGGGGACCACAGAGGATGAGATTGTTGGATGGACATGAGTTTGAGTAAACTCCAGGAGTTGGGAGGTCTGGTGTGCTGCAGTCCATGAGGTGGCAAAGAGCCAGACATGACAGAGCCACTGAATTGAACTGAACTGAGAAAGATTGAAGGCAGGAGGAGAAGGTGATGACAGAGGACTAGATGATTGGATGGCATCTCTGACTCAGTGGACATGAGTTTGAGCAAGCTCTGGGAGATGGGGAAGGACAGGGAAGCCTGGCCTGCTGCAGTCCATGGGGTTGCAAAGAGTTGGACACGACTGAGTGACTGAACAACAACAACCCATCTAATCAAATGCAAATTTCCTGAAAGTTTCCAAAATGCAAGATGTTCATCTGAAAGAAGACAGCTTTTTTTTTTCAATGTTATTTAAATATTACCTCTACGTTTGAGATTTTGATGCATTGATTTTCTTTTTCTTTCCTTGTTTTAATATTGTTGGGTTAGATTTGCTTCCCAACATTTGCTAGTGTCTGCTGTACAGCAAAGTGAGTCAGCTGTACATATACACATATCTCCTCTCTTCTGGATTCCTCTCCCATCTACGTCACCATAGAACATTGAGTAGAGTTCCCCATGCTATTCAGCAGGTTCTCAATAGTTACCTGTTCCGTGCATAGCAGTGTATATAGGTCAATTCCAATGTCCCAACTCATTCCTCCTCCCCTCCTCCCTTGGTGTCCATACATTTGTTCTCTATATCTTTGTCTCTATTTCTTACAGCACTTTTTTTGTCTATAGATAATAGAGCCATTAGGAGGAAGTGTTCTTAAGAGACAATAAATAGCAATATACATTAATAGTATAGAAGATGTTATCAGTGCTTTATAGTTAAAAGATCTCTTTCCCTACCCTACCCCTAAATTCTGACATACTGTTATCTTGGTCTTTGCTGATATCTTCTATTTTATAATTACTTTGAACCATAATTCTCTATAGATTCCTTCTATAGGAATCAAGCAGTACCAAACGTTAATATAATCTGCTTAGAATCCTGTCACATGCCCAAGCCTAAACTAATCTCAGGTAAAAAGAAGGAAACAAAGGAATTAGTTTAAAATACTTATGGTTCACTCCATGGGCCTGGGGATATCCTTATTTTTTAATAAAGGTCTTTGTCAAAGCTTTGTCAAAGAGGAGGATAGCTGAATAAAATTAAAAGAGAAGAAGTTGGGAATAGTTGTTGAGTAACCAACCAGCTGGTTAGTTTCTCAGTTGTACAAGCCAGAGAAAGAAAGCCTATGGCCTAACTGGTATAAAAAGCAAAGGACATTATCACCATCCATCTCCTGTTCCATAAATAAGATTTATTTTCAATAAGAAAAACTATCACTTAGAGCTGTATTTCTCAAATTTCAAGTGAATATGAATTATGTAAGGAACTTTTATATTTGCAGATTGTGACTCAGTATATCTGGGGAGCAGCCTGAATTTCTATTAATACATTTCCAACATCCTCCTGGGACCTATCCATGCAGAAGGCCCAGAGACCACACTTTGTATAGGAAGGCACGTGATGTCAATCTCCCGCCACTTCCTTGCTAATAAACATCACCTGCTCAAAGAAAGTAATCACAGATAGTTCTGGAATTACAGAAGAGGATATGATTCCTTGAAGTTTAGATGAAATCTTTTGATTTCATAGGAGGTTGCGAGCCAGTTATGCCATTGTTGTTTATATGTCTGTCATCACATAGGATAGTCTTTCGGAAGGCCAATGCATGTTATTTTTCTGTAATCAAAGTCAGTAGAACCAAGAATGATTTAATCCAATTTCAATAGTTCCTGATTCCTAGAATGTGGTTTATTTTACTCGCGCTGAATAAAACAAAGAATGCAGAGTTTCAGATTTCTGTTTAACAAAGGAAGGATGTGGTTAATTGGAAGAGAAATTAATATATGTCACTATTATTTTCAGAATTTTATGAAGAGTATTAGGCAATGATTAAATACAAGTTTGGCTGACAGAACTTGGTAAGAATCTAATGCAAGCATTTAAATCATTTGATAATATAAACAATAGAATATCCCTCAGAGTTTTATAAACAAATCTCAGACCAGGTGCTTTTAGAGGGCTGTATTCAATTTCTCAACCACAAGTTGTGAACTTTTACAATGCACAACAACTGCTTGGAATGGAAATAATTTAGACAATCAATATAGTTTAGTAAAATTGATTTTTTGAAATGGATGACATAAATGTTACATTAAATTTACTTGCATTTTTGCATTGTGAAACATTCATATATAATATCTCACACAGTGTTGAAAGTGAAAGAGAAGGCAGAAGCCATGGTTTAGTACCTGACACAGGCAATTTATCACCTGCAAAGGATATCTGAAGACAATTTTTATGAAACCACAGCAGATGCTTTTGATACCCGCAAGTGACATCTGTGGATGTTCCTCAAACGTGAACTGCAGCAGTGGGGAAAATTTCCTGCTGTTGATGGCATTCTACCTGGAATATTCACTACACATGTCTCTAATTTTCTGCCTCAGGTTCTTCTCAGAATTTGGGCCTGAAGGAGTCTGCTCAGCTTACGTGCAGTCACAGTCTGAGAGTTTGGAGAGCCAATTTCTCTGAAGTATTCTATGTTTCTGAGCTGTCTGGGTCTAAAGAACTCATTCTTACAATATACCTTCTTCCAGACCTGTCTCACTATCCCTGTTTGTGCATTTTTCCCCCCCTGGGAGCCCTTGCACCCAAACCACCTGCATGTTTCAAGGTCGACTTTTGGGTGAACTCAAATTAATTTGGAAATTCTATAAAAACCTGTTATATAATACTGTTTACTTATTTATTCACTAAATACATACTGAACACTTAATATGTGTCACACCTTGTGATAAATCCTGGAAACAGAGTCCAATAGGGAAAAGAAAAGAAAGAAAGTGAAGTTGCTCAGTCATGTCTAACTCTGGGACCTCATGGACTGTAGCCTACCAGGCTCCTCCGTCCATGGGATTTTCCAGGGAAGAATACTGGAGTGGGTTGCCATTTCCTTCTCCAGGAGATCTTCCCTACTCAGCGATTGAACTCTGATCTCCTGCATTTTAGCCAGACACTTTACCATCTGAGCCACCAGGGAAGTCCAAAGGAAAACATAAAACCAAATAAGTGAAATAAGACTTTAGGGATGTGACAGACCCTACAAGGTGCAATGGAGGCAGGTAGGAGGCAATACTTTTTTTCTATGAGGTATCAGAGAGAGTTTGGTGTCACACAGATTATATAATAGGAATTGAGACTTGCATTAATGTAATTTTTCTAAGTGTGGAGTAGGAAAAGAGAAGAGAATAGAGTCAGAGAAAAGTCAGAATATAAAATACTCTTACATGCTTGTTCCAAGAACTTCAAGGACTTTTCTAAGAATAACTGTTGTTTAGTGGCCAAGTTGTGTCTGATTCTTTGCCTGCCAGGCTCCTCTGTGCATGGGATTCCCCAGGCAAGAATACTGTAGTGGGCTGCCATTTCCTTCTCGAGGGGAATTTCAACCCAGGGATCGAATCCACCTCTTCTCTGTCTCTTGCATTGGCAGGCAGATTCTTTACCAGTGAGCCACCTGGGAAGCCCCTAAAATAATGAGGGGAAACAAAAGGTGATTGAGAGATAAATCATCAGATGTGTTGTATCTAAGTTAACAATGAGAATTCAGGGACTTCCCCCATATTCCAGTGGCTAAGACTCTGCAATCCCAGTGCAGGGGGCCTGTATTCGATACCTGGTCAGGGAACTAGATCCCACACACCACAGCTAAAAAGATCCTGCATGCTATAACAAAGATTCTGTGTGCCGCAAATAAGACCCAACATGGCCAAATAAATATTTTTAAAAATATGAATTCATCCAATAAATAAGCAAATTAATGGATTCTGTGATTTGAATGAATTTTAATTAAGGATAGACACTTATGTTGAACTTACGTGCTAAACTTGTTTGCTTAGTTTTATTTTGTAATGGAGATAGAAACAATAAAGACCTATTTTTTAATCAAAGGTTATTTTGCATTCTGGAAGGGTTCAGTTCAGTTCAGTGGCTCAGTCATGTCCGACTCTTTGAGACCCCATGAATCGCAGCACGCCAGGCCTCCCTGTCCATCACCAACTTCCGGACTTCACCCAAACTCATGTCCATCAAGTCGGTGATGCCATCCAGCCATCTCATCCTCTGTCGTCCCCTTTTCCTCCTGCCCCCAATCCCTCCCAGCATCAGAGTCTTTTCCAATGAGTCAACTCTTCACATGAGGTGGCCAAAGTACTGGAGTTTCAGCTTTAGCATCAGTCCTTCCAATGAACACACAGGACTAATCTTTAGAATGGACTGCTTGGATCTGCTTGCAGTCCAAGGGACTCTCAAGAGTCTTCTCCAACACCGAAGTTCAAAAGCATCAATTCTTCGATGCTCAGCTTTCTTCACAGTCCAAATTTCACATCCATACATGACCACTGGAAAAACCATAGCCTTGACTAGATGGACCTTTGTTGGCAAAGTAATGTCTCTGCTTTTCAATATGCTCTCTAGGTTGGTCATAACTTTCCTTCCAAAGAGTAAGCTTGTCTTTTAATTTCATGGCTGCAATCACCATCTGCAGTGATTTTGACACCACCCTTATGGCAGAAAGTGAAGAGGATCTAAAAAGCCTCTTGGTGAAGGTGAAAGTCGAGAGTGAAAAAGTTGGCTTAAAGCTCAACATTCAGAAAATGAAGATCATGGCATCCGGTCCCATCACTTCATGGGAAATAGATGGGGAAACAGTGTCAGACTTTATTTTTGGGGGCTCCAAAATCACTGCAGATGGTGACTGCAGCCATGAAATTAAATGATTCTTACTCCTTGAAAGAAAAGTTATGACCAACCTAGATAGCATATTCAAAAGCAGAGACATTACTTTGTCAACAAAGATCCGTCTAGTCAAGGCTATGGTTTTTCCAGTGGTCATGTATGGATGTGAGAGTTGGAGTGTGAAGAAAGCTGAGTGCCAAAGAATTGATGCTTTTGAACTGTGGTGTTGGAGAAGACTCTTGGGAGTCCCTTGGACTGCCAGGAGATCCAACCAGTCCATTCTAAAGGTGATCAGCCCTGGGTGTTCTTTGGAAGGAATGATGCTAAAGCTGAAACAAGTACTTTGGCCACCTCATGCAAAGAGTTGGCTCATTGGAAAAGACTCTGATGCTGGGAGGGATTGAGGGCAGGAGGAGAAGGGGACGACAGAGGATGAGATGGCTGGATGGCATCACTGACTCAATGGACGTAAGTCTGGGTGAAATCCAGGAGTTGGTGATGGACAGGGAGGCCTGGTGTGCTGCGATTCATGGGGTCTCAAAGAGTCAGACAGGACTGAGCGACTGAACTGAACTGAACTGATCCTGCTAAAGCCATAGTGCATGGAGTTTGCTGAAGAAGTTGGTTTAAGTGATGAAGGTGAGGAGAGGAATATTAGAGTGGAACTTAAGACAAGGAAGCAAGGATGAGGATGGAGTGGGGCATCATGGAAAACAATCTAAGCATTCAGGAGCAGTGCTTAGCATCGTCATGGACCCTACTGAAACCTAGTAATGTCAGGCAACTGCCAAGATATATTAAGCTCCCTTGATTTGTGGTCACAATTATTGTTTCCATTATCATACATTTCTTTGTCTTAGTTTGCAATGCTGGCTCCTCATCAGTCAGTTGCTAGATCTAAAAGATATGAAAGGTTAGATGAGTGGTAGGTGTTGTTACTAGTGACATCTGTACCTATCCGAATTACTAATAAAAGAGGAGATTCGTGATACGTATGCACTGCAAACAGCCTAAAATATCCTATTCATCTAGTGGCTGGACCTCTGCATTCCTTGTTCACTCACTCACTCCACAGCCACACTGTCAAGGCTCATGGCTGCTCTGGGAAGGTGACAGACTCCTACAGGAAATCTGTCCTCCCATTCTAAACAAATAGGAAGATGGTATGAAACAGATAAATCATATGAACTTACAAAGTAGCATAAATCCCATTACATGGGAAGTGTCTTCCCTTCTTTAAAAAACTTTGGAGAAGGCAATGGCAACCCACTCCAGTACTCTTGCCTGGAAAATCCCATGGATGGAGGAGCCTGGTATGCTGCGGTCCATGGGGTCGCTAAGAGTCGGACACGACTGAGCGACTTCACTTTCACTTTCACTTTCATGCATTGGAGAAGGAAATGGCAACCCACTCCAGTGTTCTTGCCTGGAGAATCCCAGGGATGGGGGAGCCTGGTGGGCTGCCGTCTATGGGGTCGCACAGAGTTGGACACGACTGAAGTGACTTAGCAGCAGCAGCAGCAGCATGTATTGACAGAGGATGAGATAGCTGGATGGCATCACCGACTCAATGCACATGAGTGGGTGGACTCCAGGATTTGGTGATGGACAGGAAGGCCTGGTGTGCTGCAATTCATGGGGTCACAAAGAGTTGGACATGACTGAACAACTGAACTGAACTGAACTGAATTGAACATGAAAAAGAAAATAAGCATGAAAGCTGAAATAGGAACATGACAAACTAACTAACTTTACTCTTTGCTACCAAACCCATATAGCAATGCTTGATGGAGTCGATGGTGGCTCGTACCACACTCCAGTCAGCTCTACAGCTTGTGGAAGAGTCTAAGACTAAAGATGTCTGGGGGACCTTCTTGGCAAAGAAAAAGCACTGCATCTGGACTGAGGTAAAAAGTTGCATGGCTCATGTGACTTGTTTATTCTTGGACCATCTCTTAGCTTTCCTGTTTGTCTGGTATCTTACACACACTCAAGATTGGATCTCCAAATGCGCCCTGTGAAGACACCATTCTCACCACAATCGGACAGAAGTCCACAGCTTTCTCTGTGAATCCATTGTCATTGGAGGGACTTTGGACGTTGCTTCCAGAACCACCTAACAGTTATGTCAGGACTGCCACTACTATTTCAGCAGAGGGAGTTCATCAGCCCCTTGTTTTCCTTGCTTTACTTGTCTCAATGTTGAAGTCCGTACTGAGAACATCTGTTTGACTACTCATTTCATACATCTACACTTTAACTGCGTAGGAGTTTACAAAAGTATCCAGCATTTTAGACCTCAGTCATGGGAGATATTCTTTGTCTAAATAGATGGAGAATTCTTTTAGACACAGCAAAATGTATGGGTTCAAGATGATTAAAATATGGCCACTGTACATCTCTTTTAAGACACAGCAGAAAGAATACAGGCACATTTCACATTATGGTGCATTACTTTATTGTACTTCACTGATATTACATTTTTTACAAACTGAAGGTTTTGGTCAATCCTGTGTTGAGCAAGTCTATTGGCACTGTTTTTCCAATAGGATTCTCACTATTGCTGATATTTTGAGATGTGGAAAAAAAGAAAAACTCAGTGAGGCACTGAATCATCTTTATCCATAAGATTTGATATTGCAGTCTTGTGACAATCCACGTAGGGAAAAAAAGACAACAACAAAAGTTAATGGACTCTGGGAAAGGGAGAGGATGGGGAGATTTGGGAGAGTGGCATTGAAACATGTATAATATCATGTATGAAACGAGTCGCCAGTCCAGGTTCGATGCACGATACTGGATGCTTGGGGCTGGTGCACTGGGACGACCCAGAGGGAGGGTAGGGGAGGGAAGAGGGAGGAGGGTTCAGGATGGGGAACACAGGTATACCTGTGGCGGATTCATTTCGATATTTGGCAAAGCTAATACAATATTGTAAAGTTTAAAAATAAAATAAAATTAAAAAAAAATAGTTCCACCTAAAAAAAATTTAAAAAAAGCAAAAAAAGAAAAAGTTAATGGCCAGATGTCTTTTTCCTTTAAGTAAAGGAGAATCAGGTCTAATGTAAACATCATCTTAAAGTTTACAGATACTATCCATTTACAGAGGTTAGGAGAATCTCCAAGTAAGAGTAGTCAAGTTTTCTGATACAAGAATATGGCTTGCGTAGAAGAACATGTGCCATTAAAATTACAGCAGTTACTTAGGCCCTAAAATAATCAAATTTGAGGAAATGGAAGCTTTTAGGGGGAAGTACTTGATCCGTGTTGATAACAGAGGGCTTGGACAACAGTTTTGGGAAATACAGATCACTCTGAAGATTAGAGAGAACAAATTTCCGCTTCAAATATATGTCCTAGTGGATTTTCCACATAGACAGATGAAAAGGAGATTAACTCAAAGAAAAGACAGGCTGAAGAGGGAGGGTATATATGTATACAGATGGTTGATTCATGTTGTTCTACAGCTGAAACTTTGCTGACAAAGGTCTGTCTAGTCAAACCTATGGTTTTTCCAGTAGTTATGTACAGATGTGAGAGTTGGACCATAAAGAAGGCTGAGTGCCAAAGAATTGATGCTTTCGAACTCTGGTGGTGGAGATGACTCTTGAGAGTCCCTTGGACAGCAAGGAGATCAAACCAGTCAATCCTAAAGGATATGAACCCTGAATATTCATTGGAAAGACTGATACTGAAGCTGAAATTCCAATACTGTGGCCACCTGATGTGAAGAACTGTCTCACTGGAAACGACTCTGATGCTGGGAAAGAATGAAGGCAGGAGGAGAAGGGGACGATAGAGGATGAGGTAGTTGGATGGCATCGCTGACTCAGTGGATATGAGTTTGAGCAAGTTCTGCATGATGGTGAAGGACAGGGAAACCTGGCATGCTGCAGTCCATAGGGTCACAAAGAGTCGGTCAGACATGACTTAGTGACTGAAAAACAACAGCAGCTGAAATTAACATAACATTGTAAAGCTATCATAGTCCAATAAAAATGTGACTGGATTAAAAAAATAAAAAAAATAAATAACAATAAAAAATGAAAAGATACACAAACAAAAGGTACTGTGAAGATTCCAAATATGTGATGTTTTTGGTCCTCACATCAAAATCTCTAGTGCTGAACACTCAAAGTACCCATGTTGCTCTGAAATTTACGAAGTGCAAGCATGGGTTTTAATGATTCAAGTTAAACCTCTTATATAATTCATTCATTCTATCATGTCAGTTACCTTCCATCAGGAGCCAAAGAAGGTAACCAAAGATGGGTGAAACACCAGAGGAAATTGAAAGGAAGGGCCTCAAAACCTCAAAGAAGAGCTGACGTCATCTGCTCTTTCTCAACTGTCATAATGCCAAGTTCAGGTTAAGGGTGAGAAGGAGGGCAGAATAACATGAAAACTTGGCTTTCATTTACCTTGTCAGAAACACAAATAACTTATTAATAAGGTAACAGTGGGGCAGAGGTGAGGAGAGAGCCATGCCATGTAGGTGCTGGTAAGAAGAAATAAGGGGATATTTCCTTATAATTCATTATACATGGGTAAAATTTTAATTAAGCAGAATTATTAGAAAGTTTTACTGGATTTACATTTTTATTAAATGTGGCTTTGGTAACCTGTAGCAATATTTTGCATATATTGGCATAGATTTTTTTTTGGGTAGAATTTCAAAATTACTGTATGTGACTTTTCACTAGCTAAAGGCTTTTAAAGTTCCAAGTTATATTTGAAAAACACAATAATATATAAGGGAACTATTGACTGTTTAAACTGATACATTGATGAAATGGAATTTCTGACCTCAGAAAAATTTGTGAAATACAGAAAAGTTGAACATACCTAACAGTGAAAGATTTAAAGAAGTGCAAAGGAATCTAATGAAATTTAAGTTAAGGTTGAGCAAACTTGTGACATTTCTTTCCAAAGCTCCACCTTACTTTATCCCCCTAACTCTCATTTCTCAATCTTCATTGTTTAAACAGACTCCTTATGCTACTTTCTCAATATTCCCCCAATCCCTTTCATCCTTACTCCCAAACATACCTGCATAACCCTGTGAACTTTGTGGCTCAGTGGTGTCTGACTCTGCAGTCCTTTGTACTATAGGCCACCAGGCTCCTCTGTCCATGGGATTCTCCAGGCCAGAGTATTGGAGTGGGTTGCTATTTCCTCCTCCAGGGGATCTTCTTGACCCAGGGATTGAACCCACATCTCCTGCATTGGCAGGCAGATTCTTTACCACTGAACCACCTGGGAAGCCCAAAGATTTAACTAAAACTCCCTTAATTATCATCAACACTATTTTACTATTTTGCTAGCATTGCAAGTTAAATACGTACATAATGAAATACCTCATTTTCCCAGCCAAATCAACTTGTTATAACTCCATTCTCCTATGTATCTGTGCTTAACTTGAGAGCTTATTTAACTTATTGCTCTTTTTGGCTCTCCACCATCAATTAGTTCAATCTTTAACCAGTCAAGTATTTTAAATATTTTTCCCCAAGTCCAAAATCTAATGCTATGTAGTCTTTTTTGCCCTATATGGTGTCAACATTTTAGGATTGGTTGCCTAACATCATTTTTTTCTCAGTGATCACCCTCAACCTTTGCAATTCATTGTGTTTGGGTTTTTCAAGTACTTTTCTTGAAGACTACCTCGTGTCACTTCACTGCCCACCAAACAAACACACATTAGACTTTTGATGGCTCCAGATATCCAGAGAGTAAACTTCAGTTTCTTTGGCACAGTATCTAAGGTGCTTCACTATCCAGCCGAACTACCTGGCATGACATTATATCATAGAATTTATGCACATGCCCTTCCTATTCCTGGACTAGAATAGACTCCTGGAAGTCCTGTTCCCTAGTTAATTTATCATTGTTTCCCCTGAGTAACATAATGCCTGCCCTGGGGTGTTTACCTACTGGGAGCTAAATATGCTTGTTTGAACAGACAATTGCCTGAGCCAAAACGATTCCCTCATTTTCTCTTATCTCCTTCCAATTTTCACTTCA
>NW_011494926.1:2241718-2259527 GCF_000754665.1 Bison bison bison | reverse complement strand
CACTTCAGTAGAAGAGTAACTGTCTTCTTTTTTTGAGGATAAATTTACTGATAAAGTCCTTACTTAAGGGTATTTTTCTGAGGGGAGGTAAGGGGGAGTGTTTTTTTAAACATGAATCTTTTTTATTACTTTTTTATTTGGCCATGAGGCATGCTGGATCTTAGTTCTCCAACCAAAGATTGAACCCACACCCCCTGCAGTTGAAGCGTGACATCTTAACCAGTGGATGTCAGGGAAGCCCTAGTGGGAGTGTTTTGTGAAAAGAAAAGGTTTTCCTATAGATGGCTTTGTTGTGCACACATACACACTCCTAAATTAGACTTTGGAATGCATTTTTCAGGTAAAAAACATGTATATATATATTGGTTAGATATAGTTGAAATAATGCAACTGTTACTATATTTTCCGGGCTGATACTTATACCATATATTTTCTTAAAGAAATCATCAAGGACTCTGGAAATCAAACTACTGTTACTGTGATTTCTATAAAGAAATGCTTTCTCAACTTAAAAAAATTATTTACAGTAAGTTTTAATACAACAAAATTCATAACTTGGATTCCTAACATGCAGCTGAGGTAAACAAAAGGGAAAGTATTTTATTACAGTGGATTCTTTATTTTAGAAAAATGGCATCTGTATATTTGTTAAATTGTTGAAATATTAAGGATTTTGTATAATATCAAAAATACTATCTCTGTCAAGTTTCCCAAATATATATAATATTAGGTGCAATATCCTCACTTCACTTTTAGTTTTATAAGAGTCTTGAATCTGTCTTAAACATGACTTCTTGAATTTCTATGTCTTAGTCCATATTTAGAAATAGCTCTTTGCCTGCAAAAATAGACTAAAAAGGTAATTGTACCTTTTAAGCAAGTTTGATCTGGCTTTGTTTAAAAATTGTAGCAAAAGTCAGAATTAGTTCTCTTTTGGTACAAAACTCATACCTTCTACCCATTTTTATTTTTAAGTTTTTGTTTGTTTTCTTTGAGAATATCAGAAATACTAGGCATCATTTATGTGAATAATTTTCCAGATGTTACCCCACTAGTTACTGGTATAAATGCATTTGCAGGAAAGTTTAATTGCTGCTAATTTGACTCTAGATCCTGTTTATTTTCTTAATTGCTGCCAGACATTGAAGGAGTGGTTAATATATTAGAAACCTCCTGTTTTCCTGAACCTTTGCCTTACCCATGGGCAATTTTGTTAGGGAGAGAAAAAAATCTGCTTTCCATTTATTTTCCCTACCTTGAAAGCACTTGCTTGAGGTTTGGCGATGATATTCTGAAGACAGCACTTGAGTAACTTTTCTCTTTTGCATCTTCCTGTGTGACAATACCATCTTTTCTCATTTGGCACAAATGTGTGACAACTATCATTATCGCATCTGTGTTATATAATAGGATTATTCCCATGACAAAAAATAGTACTTTCAGTAATTTAACATTGTGAGATCCTGACTGTAAGCTATATATCATGATAACTGAGATGTGGTCCTGTTAGGAACAGTGGGTCAAAGACATGAAGAGCTGATAAGGCAAATGTAAGCAGGGGGCTATAGTATTGATGGCCAAGTGGTGCGGTGGAGCGTGGAGAAGGCTGGCAAGGTCGGAGTGCCTATCCTATTCAAAAGTTCCATCTTATCAAATTTAACAGTAGGATTTTTTTTCCCTCCATGTTTTGCTGTATAAATAACTGAGAAATTATGAAAGAAGAAATGATTTAAATAACTTTCTTTTGCACACACCATTTATGTCTCTTCACATCAATGTTTTCTGACTTTGAAGTGACCCCTTCAAAGGAAGAATTTTCCCCTTATCCTTGCCTCTCTCTTACCTCTGCCAGATGAATACTTTTTCCAGATATTTAAAAATAATGTATCACTGATGTTTTATTTCAAATATGCAACTCGATCTCTTATTGTTGTCTTTTTTATTCAGAAAGAAAAGTAAAACTGTGGTTACCTACTTGGCTACCATTTTGTATCTACCCAGTTAAGTTGTACTGTTGAGTCAGTGGTTCCCCAGATTTCAGAATAGCTTGTTACTTATTAGAAGAATTTTAATAAATTAGTAACTAACATCACATTTGCTTTTTGATGACTTATCATTTTGTTCTGTGGTCCTTTTTATATTCTATGACCTAAGAAACTCTCCATACCTTTATTGTAAGTGAATTATTGCCTTGCCTTGAACCCATGAATAATTTTTCACCCAATTCTCTTCCATTCTGGAACCATGACAACACTGCATCCCTCTTCTCACTTCTTACCATAGTTCCAAAGAAAGTTCTACATTTTCAGTTGCTAAAGTTCTGCAAACCGACCTTCCTTCTTAATAATTCCAGCCACATGATCTGTGGAAAGTCACTTCAACTCCATATGGCATATGCAATTTCTATTTGTAAAAATGGGATTTAAACTGGCTGACACTTAAGAGTCCATTCTAGGTGAATGGTCAGTCTTTATCTTAGGTTACCTGACTTTTCCTGTTTTCCATAAACTAATTCTATGAGGCCAATATAATTGATACTGACTTCAGCCAGAAATGTTTTTATTTTCAGTAATATCAATAGCTAAAGATTTTATTGCCTAATTTAATCAATTGTTATTAAATTTACTGATACTATATGGGCTTTCCTAATGGCTCAGTGGGAAAGAATCCTCCTGCAATTCAGGAGACATAGGAGACACTGGTTCAATCCCTGAGTTGGGAAGATCCCCTGGAGAAGGAAATGGAAACTCACTCCAGTATTCTTGCCTAGAGAATCCCATGGACAGAGGAGCCTGGTGGGCTATAGGCCATGGGGTCAACAAAGAGTTGGACACAACTAAGCGACTAAGAAAGCATCATAACTGATGATATATAGTCAATATTTCTTTTCAAATATTTTCATTCGACTTTTCTTAGTAAATTTTGATTCATTTTTTCACATATAATATTTCTAGTTGATGCAAGTGAGTAATGTAATTTATACTTTTTTAGGGTTACCTCCCTTCCTTCATATTTCTAAACTCTTGCTAGAATCCTACCCTTATTTCAGAAAATAATTTTTATAGGTCTCCTGTTTTTATTCATTGTGCTAATTAGATTTTCAGAGCCCTGTATTTTTGTGTTATGATTTAATAAAAATATACAATCTTTCTCTTAAACACACACATATTATACAAGTCTTACAGAGACATATTCAGGGTGTGCTTTTTATTTTTGCAACAGTAACAATCTTAATATAAAATAAATCACTTCCTTTCCCCTGCATATGTCAGTGCTTACCACTTGTGTCATTTTCTTCACACCCTTTCACCATAGAAACAGATGTTATATACCAACTGGAAGAAAACGTGCTAGCAGGCATTCGCAGACCTCCTGGCTACCTGGTTGGTGTTTTGCGTTCCTATGGCTCGTTTTTCCACCTTTGTGATTCACTTATTCTTGCTTCTTGGATAGCCAGATAATTTCCAGCCAAAACCAAATGACTTCGTGTAGAGGCATTGAACAAGGATACGATGGCTTATATCACAAGACAACTAGCCATGTAGACCCTTCCCCATTGAATATTTAGCCTAAAGAATGTTAAATATTAATACCCTAATGTTAGCAAAGTTCCTGACGGTTAAATATATACTTACAAATGCAATTTCAAAATGTTCCCAAGGAATAGGATGTTCCTGAAAATGTTTTGTGAGACTTGTTTCTAATAAATGCCCAACCACTGAAGGAAGAGAACCTATAATGATGACTGATTTATAAAACATGGCTAATTGTGCTTTGTGTACAGAACATGAGCTTACTATACAGCTTGTCTCTGGTGACCAGAAGTTTCATTTTTGTCTTTCTTCCTTTCTTACTTTCACCTCTACTGCTTTTGAGACATCTTCCTGGTTTCTAAAGCTGAAATCCTTGCCAATATTCCAGTTATTTCCCCTCTCATCCAATTAGTCACTGAATTCTTCAAAATCACTTTTATGTCCTTTCTTACGCAGGGAAAGATTGAGGGCAGGAGGAGAAGGGGACGACAGAGGATGAGATGGTTGGATGACATCACCGACTCAATGGACATGGGCTTTGGTAGACTCTGGGAGTTGGTGATGGATAGGGAGGCCTGGCATGCTGTGGTTCTTGGGGTTGCAAAGAGTCAGACATGACTGAGTGACTGAACTGAACTGAACTGATATGCATTGCTTTAGTGGAATACGGCTGTAGTTAGGAGCCTCCTGTCGTTTTGTGCATATTTAATACGTGTTACACATTGTTGCTGTAATATCTTCTTAAAACTTATGTCTGATATTTTGTTGTTTCAGAATTACAGTAGTGCAAATTGGAGATCCTAGAATTCTGACTCCATTACATGTGATTTTAGGCAAATTAGTTAAGTGCTCTCTGTGCTTCCATTTACCCAACTGCAAAAATAGGAATAATGACAGTGCCTCACATAGAGTTGGTTAGGGTGAAATCCATATTGTATAAATGTACATTTAGAACTTTTAGAGGGTTCTTGGCACACATTAAGCAGTAGGTTAGTGTTTTTTTTTTAATTTTATTTTATTTTTAAACTTTACAAGTTGTATTAGTTTTGCCAAATATCAAAATGAATCCACCACAGGTATACATGTGTTCCCCATCCTGAGCCCTCCTCCCTCCTCCCTCCCCATATCCTCCCTCTGGGTCATCCCAGTGCACCAGCCCCAAGCATCCAGTATCCTGCATCGAACCTGGACTGGCAACTCGTTTCATACATGATATTAAACATGTTTCAATGCCATTCTCCCAAATCTTCCCACCCTCTCCCTCTCCCACAGAGTCCATAAGGCTGATCTATACATCAGTGTCTCTTTTGCGTCTCATACACAGGGTTATTGTTAGCATCTTTCTAAATTCCATATATATGCGTTAGTATACTGTATTGGTGTTTTTCTTTCTGGCTTACTTCACTCTGTATAATAGGCTCCATTAAGCAGTAGGTTAGTGTTTTTTGGTATTTTTTAAAAACTACTTCTGGTTTCCCATTGGTTCTAGGACATTTTAATAGAATAGCCAATATTCTTTGAGATTTGTTCAGATGTGTACTCCAGTAAACAGTTGAGTCTGGATAAGAGGAAATAATGACTTTTAAGATACCAAGTGGCCAGTTGGACAACTGCTGGAAAAAAAAGTAAGGCAAATAAACACTTCTTTGGATTATAGGTAAGAAAAAGCTTGCTTACTAGCTTCCCCCTCCCCCATTACATGTATAATAGGATTTTCACTATTGATTTTATTAGGAACACAGCACTTACAACAATTTCACTAGAACATACTTCAAATGATTGGAACACAGTTATTTCATGTTTCATTGTTTGCCTCTCCCACTACACTATGCAACCTTTAATATATATGGCCTGGCCATATAATATTTATACCAGCAGACACACTGTGCAGCATAATGCACAGCCTACAATAGGTCTCCTAAGAATGCTGTTATCAAACCTTTGAGGAAGTAGCCAGTTAAATCTTACTTTGCCAATCAGCTTGCCTCTTTTTTAAAGTGTCTTCATGTACCTTTATTTTCAAGATGCAATGGAGTTGATTGTGAAAGGTATTGAGTAGGGGACTTTTTTTTTTTTCCAACAGGCGTTAAAGCAAGATTTGGGAGTGGGGTTAGCATAATGACTATAATTTAAGCTACTGCATTGGTCCTTATGAAGTGTCTGTACATTTAACACTCCATATGGTAATTATGACTTCCCTAGAATGAGTCAGGGTTGTTTATGCTTTCATAAATCAAGCAGCTGCAGTGGAGCAGACAGACTCCATATTAGCACTTCCTCCTAAGACCGTGAATGTGTTTAAAAGATTTTTGCAAATACCTCCTGAATTCAAGTTGTTTGTTAAAAGTGATAGTTTTATGAGAGTGCCACATGGAAAATGTCCTTCACTCTCAGATTTTTCCATTTGTGATATAAATCCACATTCAGTCCCATTTTTAGAGAGGCACTAAAGCTGCTATAATAACCCCCAACTGAGTTTGATAAAAGAAGAGTTTAATTTACAGGTATAGTATGGTTATATGAGATGACAGCTAGGGAAATTATGAGTAAGACTAAAAAAAAAAAAAAAAACAACACACTAACTGGTTGATCATTTATTTCCTGCATTCAATTTTCTGACTTTACAGGAAAAATACTGCTAAAACAAATGCAAAATACTTTCTTTAACATAATAAGTAGACTTTTGAAATTACATTGAAATATGTGGAATGACATATGTACTTTATGTATCTTCTATTAGATACGGTGAGGTGAATATTTGTAATAATTGATACACATAAAACCTAGTTATACATATGATTATTGATGGGATTTAGTCATGTCACCTTTGGTGAATTATTTTGTATTTCAGGCTCAGATTTATCAGCCATAACAGAGTGTCCAACTCCACCATAATTTTTTTTAATATGAGAAAACTTTGAAATAGTGGTAGTTGCATATATCAGAAAACAAAAATTCCTTTTTGGAGAAAAAGATAGTATGGTTAAAGAACTATAATACTAGGCAATAAATAGGCAATTAAATGATTTAGAAAATATTAACTATTTACTTTTCTCCTCCTCTTCTTCCTCCTTTCTTTAAGCTAGAAAGGATCTAAAAATATCAGTCGAATGATTTTTCTTTATTTTATATGTGGCAAACTGAAAAGCAAAGTTTAGTTCAGTTCAGTCGCTCAGTCGTGTCTGACTGTTTGCAACCCCATGAACTGCAGCACGCCAGGCCTCCCTACCCATCACCAACTGCCGGAGAGCAAAGAGGCTAAGTGAAATGTCTGTGATCAGGCATCAACAAGTGATAAAGCTGGAACTAGAAAGCAGTTCCTCTGACTTCAAGGTGATTGCTTTTTCCATCATTTCATTTCTAGACCTGGAGTCTGCATTAAAGTATACTACACATGGAATAATGAGTTCTCTGAAAAATTAGTGGAATAGCAGTCAGAAAAATAATTAGTGAAGGAAATGAGTACAAAATATCAAATTGAATTATATTATTACTTTCCTTTCTCTAAAAATAACATTCTATTTCTATGATAAACTAACTAGCTTTTATTTGATCCATTTTTATGCTTTTGTACTCTCAAAATATATTAAAATTATCCAAATGTCCCTACAAAATGCTATTACAAGTAGGATATATTTTAGTAAAATTAAACACAACACTTCGTCACATTTAGGATTTATGTCCTACCTTGCATTCTCACCCACAACTTTGAAATTCAAAAGATATGTCCTATTCATTTTGAGTGCTGATTAAAGCAAAATAGAATGATTTCAGCATCGATATTCTGAGTTGACTCTAAAGCGAGAAGGTAACTGAAATAAATGCTTTTAGGAGTGAAGAGTTCCTGAGGAAATACTTGAAGGCAGGAGAGAAACCATAGAATACATAACTAGTGATTACAAAGGGAGCCTGATGGCCTCGCAGCATGCGTCACCAGCCCCCTGCTGCTGTGGCCTGTCACCCGTCCTCTGTCCTTCTCATCAGCCCTGCTACTGCAGATTCCAGGCTTCCAACTTCAGGCCATACACGGGGATGAACGAACCTTACCAGGGAGCACAGAAAAGCTCTCTGACTAAAGAAAAGATTGTTCAGTAATCAAGACAATTTGTATTATTGCCACTTCAAATCTATTCTTCTCTTGGCTTTGCCTTGTTATTTCCAACTTGCTCAAAATGTTCTTTCCCAGCGGCCATCGAAACTAGCTTCTTGTCCTGCCTTCTGGTATCCTCATATATCTATTTTTTCAGAGTCTGTTCAACTCTGACCCTTAGTTTTCCCTGACCCTCGAGGTGTATGCATTTACCTACATGTAGTTTGGACTCAGTGATTTGTTCTGAATCACTCTTCTTGCCTGCTTTCTTGACCAAGCTTCTCCAGTCATTGCCTTAATTCCACAACTGGCTGCATTCATCAGAACAAGGCTGAGTATTTTTTCCTTAAGAGAGTTGAAGAAAAATTTTTTTGTTTGTTTATAATTGTAATAATATATATTACTTATGGGTTTTTGCTCATGGTTCACTCAGTAAAGATTCACCTACAATGCAGGAGACCTAGGTTTGATCCCTGGGTCAGGGAGATCCCCTGGAGAAGGGAATGGATAATATATATTACTTATACACATGTTTATGTTTTATAATCATAATAATATACATTGTAATTATTTACAATGTCCGCGCCGAAGAATTGATGCTTTTGAACTGTGGTGTTGGAGAAGACTCTTGAGAGTCCCTTGGACTGCAAGGAGATCCAACCAGTCCATTCTGAAGGGGATCAGCCCTGGGATTTCTTTGGAAAGAATGATGCTAAGGCTGAAACTCCAGTACTTTGGCCACCTCATGCGAAGACTTGACTCATTGGAAAAGACTCTGATGCTAGGAGGGACTGGGGGCAAGAGGAGAAGGGGACAACAGAGGATGAGTTGACTGGATGGCATCACTGACTCGATGGACATGAGTCTGAGTAACTCCGGGAGTTGGTGATGGACAGGGAGGCCTGGCGTGCTGCAATTCATGGGGTCGCAAAGAGTCAGATACGACTGAGCGACTGATCTGATCTGAAGTATTTAGCAGCGTGTATTTAAAACTAATGGTCATTTATTGAGCACTTCATTATGTGCCAGGTACAGGACAATCAATTTTTATATAGGCCATTTCTTTATCATAGTATTATGGCATAGATCTCATGTCCTCAATATTTCAAATAAGATACTGAAGCTGAGTGGGGTTAAATTGTTGAGCTTGCTGCTGCTGCTGCTGCTAAGTCGCTTCAGTTGTGTCCAACTCTGTGCAACCCCATAGATGGCAGCCCACCAGGCTCCCCCGTCCCTGGGATTCTCCAGGCAAGAACACTGGAGTGTGTTGCCATTTCGTTCTCCATTGCATGAAAGTGAATTGTTGAGCTTCGTCCTCATAATTATCAAGTGGCAGAGCTAGGATTTGAAGGCAAGTGCACTGGGCTCAAAAGTTACATTGTGTTGTTATATAATATTGCAGCACTGCCCACAAAAGTTTTGATCTACCCTCACAACAAATATATCCAGTTATTGGTGGAGAACAAAAGTGTCGACAGTACATCCTTGTATCATTTTGCCTAATCATTAAGTGGCTGTTAGAATATCCTGTTGAAAATATTTATTAATGATTGAATGTGCACACTATTCTGAACTTAAAATATGTACCTGGTTGCATCAATATCCAGACATGTAAAAAAATGGCCTCAAGCTGTTTTCTGTATAGTATATACTATGATATTGAGAGACCAGAACTTACCATTGGTCATTTCTGGATTTATTTTTGATCAGGGGTTTTAGGTTAATGTTTATGAGCTCTCATGAGTTCCAGGTATTCTTTGAATCACCTAAAAAAGAATATTTGTGTGTGTGTGTGTGTGTGTGTGTGTGTGTGTAGCCTGTGAAAATGTTTAAGTAGATATGATCTATGGATGTATTCATTTATCTATATGAGCATGTATTCATATTAGTATGTTCTTTTTGTTGATATATTCATTCAAATCTTAAAGTGGTCTGAGTTCCCAAGTAGGCTTAGAGTCAATAACTCAATCTCCCCAAATCTACTATTAGGTATAAATCTATTCTGGTATGGTGCTCTTTAGGTATAGTCAACAGGGAATGAATTTACTAAAATATATTATCCTTTAGCTGCCTTTTTCCTCTTAATGTGCAATCATAGAAGGAGTTATCACAACAGTTGACTGAAATCTTTAGGTGAACATGAATCTTGCTCACATCAATCTGGGAATCTTTCTTTGAAGAAAGAGAGATTATAGAACTGGAAGAAAGAAACCCTTTTCTAAATTCTCTACAAATAAACCAGGATGGTTCTGTCTGCACACTTAATCAGGGGCTCACAAGTATGTATGTCCTTCTTAGCCTCAGAATCTTAACCTCTTGAATCTTAGAATGAACAACAGAAATTTCATAATTTTGTTTGTGGGTAGATGCTGAAGACAATAGAGAATTTGTTGTTGTTCCTCTTTAGTGCAGACAAGGAAAAGAAAAGAGCAGATTAGGGTGAGCAGATAGTGAAAAAAGGAAAGAAGGTCTTGTATCATCACAAGTAGGCTAAAGGATTTTATGAATAGAGATTAGATTTTAATCTCTGTTTTCTTCCTTAACTATAATGTAATAATATTGATAAGTAATATTTATTGGGCTCTTACTTTTTGTCCAGTTGTTATGCTAATGAAATATGCATTATCTCATTAACTCCTTATAGCTAACATTTTATAATGCAAGTGTGTGACCAAAATCATACAAGGAGCAAGCAGCACAACTCAAGTCTAGATTTGTATTTATATCTAATTTTTACCTTATATTCTCCTGTAAATCCCTTTCAGCTCATCTGTTTTCAATATCTGCTCTACATAAAAACAACTGTTATTAATAGTGTGTGTGTGTGTGTATGTGTGTGTTTGCATGTTTGATATTTGTGTTTGTTAGCTTACTTTGGTAAAAACTAAGGTAAATGAGTTCTCTGTTTGCTTGGATTCCAGTGCGGAGATAAATAATTATTTTGAAAAGATCCAGAATTACCAAAGCAATCTTGAAAAAGAACAAAGCAGGAGGCATAATCCTTCCAGACTTTAGACAGTACTATAAAACTATAATAATCAAAATAGCATGGTGACTTAAATGTTAGTCATGAGTACAATTTAAAAAATAGTCTGGTATCAGCACAAAAACAGACATGGATCAATGGGATAGAAGAAACAGCCCAAAAGTAAACCTATACACATGCAGTCAATTAACCTTTGACAGAGGAGGCAAAAATACACAATGAGGAAAAGACAGTCTCCTCAGCAAGTGGTGTTGGGAAAGTTGGACAGCTGCCTGTGAATCAATGAAGTTGGAACACATCCTCACACCATACACAAAAATAAATTCAAAATGAGCTTAAAGACTTAAATGTAAGACATGACACCATAAAACTCCTATAAGAGAGCTTAGGCAAAACATTCTCTGACATAAATTATATCAATATATTCTTAAGTCAGTCTCCCAAAGCAGTAGAAATAAAAGCAAAAATAAACAAATGGGACCTAGTCAAATTTATAAGCTTTTGCACAACAACGGAAACAATAAACAAAATGAAAAGACAAACTACAGACTGGAAAAAATATTTGTTAATGATGTAACCAACAAGGGTTGAATTTACAAAATATATAAACAGCTCATACCACTCAATAACAAAGCAACAAACTACGGAAACAAAACATATCCCCAGGGAAGACATACAGATGTCTAATAGGTACATGAAAAGATGCTCAATATCATTATTAGAGAAATGCAAATCAAAACTATGATGAGGTATCACTTCACACTGCTCAGAATGGCCATTATTTTTAAAAAATCTATAAATAAAAATGCTGGAGAGGGTATGGAGAAACTTTCTACACTGTAGGTGGGACTAAAAATTGGTGCAGTCACTATGAATAACAATATGGAGGTTCCTCAAAAAACTGAAAAAAGTGTTACCATAAGATCCCAGCCATCCACTCCTGGGAATATATCTGGAGATAATATAATTTGAAAAGACACATACACTCCTGTGTTCATAGCAGCACTATTTACAATAGCCAAGACTTAGAAACAACATAAGTGTCCATTGACAGGTAAATGGATAAAGATTGTGTGTGTGTGTGTGTGTGTGTGTGTGTACACTGACATGATAGAATAAAATATTACTCAGCGGTTAAAAAAAGAAAAAGAATGAAATAGTGCTATTTACATCAGCAACATGGACGGCCCTAGAGGTTATCATACTAAATGAAGTAAGTCAGACAGAGAAAGACAAATATATGATATCACTTATATGTGGAACTTATTTACAAAACAGAAACAGACTCACAGCCACAGAGAAAAAGACTTGTGGTTGCCAAAGAGGACTGAGTGTGGCAGGGTGTTGGATTGGGAGTTTGGGATTAGCAGATGCAAACTATTATATATAGAATGAATAAACAACAAGGCCCTATTGTATAACACAGGGAACTGTATTCAATATTCTGTGATAAACGAAAATGAAAAAGAACCTATCTGTCTATCTGCAACTGAATCACTCTTGGGTTCAATCCCTGGGTCAAGAAGGTCCCCTAAAGGAAGAAGTAAATGGCTACCCACTCCAGTATTCTTGCCTGGGAAATCCTATGGACAGAGGGAGGAATCTGATGGGCTACAGTCCATGGAGTTTCAAGAGTCAGTTTAGTTAGCAACTAAACCATCCCACCACCATGACTTCAATTGATATATGAGATATAGCTGGAATTGCACAACTTGGTCTTTGGGAGTTCATGCTTCTTTTTACTGATAATACCATATTATTATGTAATGTAATTATTAAGTAATAATTAATTATTATTAAGCATAATGATAATATAGCTAATAATCTTTTCTACTTTTATTTTATCTGGAAATTTTACATCAAAATAGCCTGAGTTATAGTTTGAGACACAGTACCATCCTTCTTTCTTATGTGTGGCATAGTATTTATCTCTAGTTTTAAGAAAGGTGAACACATGTCCCAGTTTTCTCAACGTAGTCTTGTTTTACGTCTTTTGTCTTAGAAAAATTATTAATAGAGTTCTAGTCTATACAATAAGTCACACAATCACCCTATCTTTTAGCACCATACCTATTTTTTATTCTCTCTGATGCATTCCTAACAGCAATTTATTAGTTTCACCTTCAAGTTTTCAAAGTTCACAATGATGCAATCCAACTAGACAAAAAATATAAACTCATTACTTGTAATGCAGTTTCTCAGAAATATGACTGTCATGTATCTGTACTTGAGTTAAGGTAGATGTGAGAGAATACATCCCCTATACTTAGCTTCTAAGGAAAGCATAGATTAACAGATAAAGTGTTGGGTTCAATGATGCCTGGGTTCAACTCTCAGCTTTGGTAATAATTAGCCATGAATTTCAAAACTTACTTTTAAACTACTATTCTTTGACTATTTCTTTATCCCTAAAATGGGAATGCTTTAATAAATCAACTTAATCATGTTGCAAAGATTAAATTTGGCACTATAAAATAATTAGCATTATACATGACACAAAGTGGAAATAGGCTCTGATAAATGGTCACTTTATTTCTGTTATTATTATCTTCTTCTAAAAAATGACCTGCAGGAACTCTTTGGTAGTCCAGTGGTTAGGACTCTGTGCTCTCACTGCTGAGGGCAAAAAGAAAGAAATGACCTTTAATATCAATCAGGTATTAAGTGAGTTACATTTGGCTCAAGCAGAAAATGAATTTCTGGATTTAAATGAATGCAGTGTTCTTATTCACTATCCTTTAAGATATAAAAATAATTGTTAATGTGAAAAAATAAGCCCTATCATTAAAAGAAATAATGGAAATGGATATATTTGAATATTTCAGAAACAGAAATAATCATTTTCCTTGTGTTGACAAAAAAATATTTAACTTTCCTCACATAGTCTGGTATTGTTTCAAAGCTTTTTTTTTTCTTTTGGAAGCTATCTACTTGAAAAATATTTTCTAAATTAAAAAAGTCCTCAGTTTTTAAATCTCTGCCTCTCATTTTGTTTTCATATTTTCAGATAAATTGAGGTCCTTTATTTCTGTTCTGCTAAGTCACTTCAGTCGTTTCCGATTCTGTGTGACCCCATAGACGTCAGCCCACCAGGCTCCCCCGTCCCTGGGATTCTCCAGGCAAGAACACTGGAGTGGGTTGCCATTTCCTTCTCCAATAAAAGTGAAAAGTGAAAGTGAAGTCACTCAGTCGTGTCCGACTCTTAGCGACCCCATGGACTGTAGCCCACCAGGCTCCTCCGTCCATGGGATTTTCCAGGCAAGAGTACTGGAGTGGGGTGCCATTGCCTTCTCTGTTATTTCTGTTAGGTTTCTCTTTATCAGGAAACACTTTTATTGAGAAATGATTTACATATCATAAATTTACCCACCTTAAGTATACAATTTCATGATTTTGAGTAAATTTACCAAGTTGTACAGTCATCACTATGTCTGATTTTCAAAGACTTCCGTCACCCTAAACAGGATCCTTCATATTGTTTTACTGTCAATCCCCTTTCCCACCCAGTTCAGTTCAGTTGCTCAGTCGTGTCCAACTCTTTGTGATCCTGTGGACTGCAGCATGCCAGTCTTCCCTGTCCATCACCAACTCCCGGAGCCTACTCAAACTCACATCCATCGCATTGGTGATGCCATCCAACCATCTCATCCTCTGTCATCCCCTTCTCCTCCCATCTTCAACTTTCCCAGCATCGAGGTTTTTTCCAATGAGTAGGTTCTTCACATCAGGTGGTCAAAGTATTGGAGTTTCAGCTTCAGCATCAGTCCTTCCAATGAATAATCAGGACTGATTTTCTCACCCCAACTAGAGGCAAAAATGTTAGTTTTTATATGAGCAATTTTAGTGTTATAGTGGAGTGTTAGTCACTCAGTCATGTCCAAATCTTTTCGACCCATGGACTGTACCCGCCAGGCTCCACTGCTCTTGGAATTCTCCAGGCAAGAATTCTGGAGTGGGTTGTCATTCCCTCTCCAGGGGATCTTCCCAGTCCAGGGATACTGTCTGAGCTACCAGAGACCATGAGCAATTATACTAAAACTTTTTCCCCATTTGAAGGCTACTCTGAACAACGAGCAGCATTAGAAAGAAAGACTATATCTCTTACAGCAAAAAGTACAGTGGAGTGAGAGCAGAGTTGCAGATACATCAGAAGGCAGAGGAAAATGGGAGAGTGCTGTGGGCAGGTGAGCTTGAGATGGCACCATTCAATCAGAACTCAGCAGAGACCTGCATCCTCTTAGGGTAGCATACATCCAGAATCTCAGTGGAAGTTCATGCCCCAGTGATTGTAGAAGCCTCACCCTGTCTCAGTTCTTTTAATATAACATCTTAGCAATAGGATTTGTAAAATATTTTAAAGTTTATTATGTCTATAAAATACCATTCAATGTATATAATATGCTTTGATTCTAGTATACCAATTCTTTGCTGAAATTTTCTTGGAGATAAATGGGGGAGGCTTCCAAATTTGGAAGCTGAAATCTTGAATCCAGACTTAATTTTTAGCTTTTAATAGTGTTGTTATTCCATCTATCAAAGGAGTTGATGATATTTTCCTTATCTGTTTTCTTCTTCATCTTTCTTTCTTCTTCTCTTTCCTTCTTTCTATATTCAAATGTGAAAAGACTTTGCAGTCTAGAACCTTACTAATCATCTCTCAATTGGACACATGCTCAGTTCAGTTCAGTCACTCAGTCAAGTTCAACTCTTTGTGAACCCATGGACTGCAGCACACCAGGCCTCCCTGTCCATCACCAACTCCCAGAGTTTACTCAAACTCGTGTCCATTAAGTTTGTGATGCCATAAAACCATCTCATCTTCCGTTGTCCCCTTCTCCTCCCACCCTCAGTCTTTCCCAGCATCAGGGGCTTTTCAAGTGAATCATTCTTCCCATCAGGTGGCCAAAGTATTGGAGTCTCAGCTTCAACATCAGTCCTTCCAATGAACATTCAGGACTGATTTCCTTTAGGATGGACTCATTGGATCTCCTTGCAGTCCAAGGGACTCTCAAGAGTTTTCTCCAACACCACAGTTAAAAAGCATCAATTCTTTGGTGCCCAGCTTTCTTTATAGTCCAACTCTCACATCCATACATGACTACTGGAAAAACCACAGCCTTGACTAGAAGGGCCTTTGTTGGCAAAGAAATGTCTCTGCTTTTTAATATGCTGTGTAGGTTGGTCATAACTTTTTTTCCAAGGAATAAGCATCTTTTAATTTCATGGCTGCCGTCACCATCTGCAGTGATTTTGGAGCCCAAAATAATAAAGTCTGTCACTGTATCCATTGCTTCATCATCTTTTTGCCATGAAGTGATGGGACCAGATGCCATGATCTTCATTTTTGGAATGTTCAGTTTTAAGTCAACTCTTTCACTCTCCTCTTTCACTTTCATCAAGAAGCTCTTTAGTTCTTCACTTTCTGCCATAAGGGTGGTGTCATCTGCATATCTGAGGTTATTGATATTTCTCCCGGCAATCTTGATTCCAGCTTGTGCTTCATCCAGCCTGGCATTTCACATGATGTACTCTGTGTATAAGTTAAATAAGCAGGGAGAAATTTTGCAGCCTTGACATACTCCTTTCCCGATTTGGAACCAGTCTGTTGTTCCATGTCCAGTTCTAACTGTTGCTTCCTGACCTGCATACAGATTTCTTAGGAGGCAGGTTGGGTGGTCTGGTATTCCCATCTCTTTCAGAATTTTCCACAGTTTATTGTGATCCACACAATCAAAGGCTTTGGCATAGTCAATAAAGCAGAAGTAGATATTTTTCTGGAACTCTCTTGCTTTTTTGATGATCCAGTGGATGTTGGCAATTTGATCTCTGGTTCCTCTGCCTTTTCTAAATCCAGCTTGAACATCTGGAAGTTCACTGTTCACATACTGTTGAAGCCTGGCTTGGAGAATTTTGACATTACTTTGCTAGCTTGTGAGATGAGTGCAATCGTGGGGTAGTTTGAGCATTCTTTGGCATTGCCTTTCTTTGTGATTGGAATGAAAACTGATCTTTTCCAGTCCTATGGCCACTGCTGAGTTTTCCAAATTTGCTGGCATACTGAGTGCAGCACTTTCACAGCATCATCCTTTAAGGTTCGATGCACGGGTACTGGATGTTTGGGGCTGGTGCACTGGGATGACCCAGAGGGAGGGTAGGGGAGGGAGGAGGGAGGAGGGTTCAGGATGGGGAATGTGGGTATACCTGTGGCGGATTCATTTCGATATTTGGCAAAACTAATACAATATTGTAAAGTTTAAAAACAAAATAAAATTTAAAACCTGAAAAAAAAAAAAAAAGATTTGAGATAGCTCAACTGGAATTCCATCACCTCAACTAGCTTTGTTCATAGTGCTGCTTCCTAAGGCCACTTGACTTCGCACTCCAGGATGTTTGGCCCTAAGTGAGTGATCACACCATCGTGATTATCTGGGTCATGAAGATCTTTTTTGTATAGTTTTCTGTGTATTCTTGCCACCTCTTCTTAGTGTCTTCTGCTTCTGTTAGGTCCATACCATTTCTGTCCTTTATTGTGCCCATCTTAGCATGAAAAGTTCCCTTGGTATCTCTAATTTTCTTGAAGAGATCTCTAGTCTTTCCCATTCTATTGTTTTCCTCTATTTCTTTGCAATGATCACTGAGGAAGGTGTTCTTATATCTCCTTGCTATTCTTTGGAACACTCAAATGGGTATAGTGACCCCACACGAGACTGACCCAGACTTGCCTGTGAGTATCCAGGAGTCTCTGGCAGAGGCATGAGTCAATGGTGGCCTGCTGCAGGGTTGAGGGCACTAGTGTAGTGCCTGCATGGGACCTTTTGAAGGAGGTTGCCATTATCTTCATTACCTCCACCATAGTTTGGCCCCAGGTAAATAACTGGGAGGGAACACAGCCACACCCATCAACAGAAAATCAGATTAAAGACTTACTGAGCATGGCTTGTCACCCTGCTTATTAAACTTATATGCAGAGTACATCGTGAGAAATGCTGGGCTGGAAGAAGCACAAGCTGGAATCAAGATTGCCGGGAAAAATCTCAATAACCTCAGATACGCAGATGACACCACCCTTATGGCAGTAAGTGAAGAGGAACTCAAAAGCCTCTTGATGAAAGTGAAAGAGGAGAGTGAAAAAGTTGGCTTAAAGCTCAACATTCAGAAAACTAAGATCATGCCATCTGGTCCCATCACTTCATGGGAAAT
>NW_011494926.1:2226041-2241618 GCF_000754665.1 Bison bison bison | reverse complement strand
GGGGTAACAGTGGAAACAGTGTCAGACTTTATTTTTTGGGGCTCCAAAATCACTGCAGATGGTGATTGCAGCCATGAAATTAAAAGAGGCTTACTCCTTGGAAGGTAAGTTATGACCAACCTAGATAGCATATTGAAAAGCAGAGACATTACTTTGCCAACAAAGGTCCATCTAGTCAAGGCTATGGTTTTTCCAGTGGTCATGTATGGATGTGAGAGTTGGACTGTGAAGAAAGCTGAGCGCCGAAGAATTGATGCTTTTTAACTGTGGTGTTGGAGAAGACTCTTGAGAGTCCCTTGGACTGCAAGGAGATCCAACCAGTCCATTCTAAAGGAGATCAGCCCTGGGTGTTCTTTGGAGGGAATGATGCTGAAGCTGAAACTCCAATAGTTTGGCCACCTCATGTGAAGAGTTGACTCATTGGAAAAGACTCTGATGCTAGGAGGGATTTGGGGGCAGGAGAAAAAGGGGACGACAGAGGATGAGATGGCTGAATGGCAACACCGACTTGATGGACGTGAGTTTGAGTGAACTCCGGGAGTTGGTGATGGACAGGAAGGCCTGGCGTGCTGCAGTTCATGGGGTTGCAAAGAGTTGGACAGGACTGAGCAACTGAACTGAACTGAACTGAATTGAGCATGGCCCCACCCATCAGAACAAGACCTGGTTTCCCCTTAGGTCAGTCTTTCCCATCAGGAAGCTTCCATAAGCCTCTTATCCATATCCTCAGACCCATCAGAGGACAAACAGACTGAAAACCACAATCAGAGAAAACTAACTAATCTGATCACATGGACCACAGCCTTGTCTAACTCAATGAAACTATGAGCCATGCCTTGTAAGGCCACCCAAGACAGAGAAGTCATGGTGGAGGGTTCTGACAAAACATGGTCCACTGGAGAAGAGAACGGCAGTTGAGAACCCCATGAACAGTATGAAAAGGCAAAAAGGTAGAACACTGAAAGATGAACTCCCCAGGTCAGTAGGTGCCCAATATGCTACTGGAGATCAGTGGAGAAATAACTTCAGAAAGAATGAAGGGATGGGACCAAAGCAGCAACACCACCCAGTTTTGGATGTAACTGGTGATGGAAGTAAAGTCTGATGCTGTAAAGAACAGTGTTGTGTATGAACCTAGAATGTTTGGTCCATGCATCAAGGCCAATTGGAAGTGGTCAAACAGGAGATGGCAAGAGAGAACATAGATATTTTAGGAATCAGTGAACTAAAATGGACTGGAATGGGTGAATTTAACTCAGATGACCATTATATCTACTACTGTGGGCAAGAATCCCTTAGAAGAAATGGAGTAGCCATCATCAGTTTAGTTGCTCAGTCATGTCTGACTCTTTGCAACCCCCATGGACTGCAGCACACCAGGTCTTCCTGTCCATCACCAACTCCTGGAGCCTACTCAAACTCATATCCATTCAGTCAGTGGTGCCATCCAACCATCTCATCCTCTGTCATCCCCTTCTACTCCCACCTTCAATCCCACCCAGCATCAGGTGGCCAAAGTATTGGAGTTTCAACTTCAATGTCAGTCGTTCCAATGAACGTTCAGGACTGATTTCCTTTAGGATGGACTGGTTGGATCTCCTTGCAGTCCAAGGGACTCTAAAGAGTCTTTTCCAACACCACAGTTCAAAATCATCAATTCTTCGGTGCTCAGCTTTCTTTATAGTCCAACTCTCACATCCATAAATGACTAATGGAAAAACCATAGCCTTGACTAGAAGGACCTTTGTTGGCAAAATAATGTCTCTGCTTTTTAATATGCTGTCTAGGTTGGTCATAACTTTTTTTTCCCAATGAATAAGCATCTTTTTATTTCATGCAGTCTCCATCTGAAGTGAATTTGGAGCCCCCCAAATAAAGTCTGTCACTATTTCCACTGTTTCTCCATCTATTTGCCATAAAGTGATGGGACCAGATGCCGTGATCTTTGTTTTCTGAATGTTGAGCTTTAAGCCAACTTTTTCATTCTCCTCTTTCACTTTTTTCAAGAGGCTCTTTAGTTCTTCTTCACTTTCTGCCATAAGGATGGTGTCATCTGCATATCTGAGGTCATTGACGTTTCTCCCAGCAATCTTGATTCCAGTTGGGAGGGTGCTCCAATCCTCCCAACGTTTCTCATGATGTACTCTGCATATAAGTTAAATAAGCACAGTGACAATCATAGTCATCATAGTCAACAAAAAAGTCTGAAATGCAGTACATGGATGCAGTATCAAAAACTACAGAATGATCTCCATTTATTTCCAAGGCAAACCATTCAATATCACAGTACTCCAAGTCTATGCCCCAAAAAGTAATGCTGAAGAAGCTATTGAATGGTTCTATGAAGACCTACAAGACCTTCTAGAACTAACACCCAAAAATGATAATCTTTTCATTATAGGGAACTGGAATGCAAAAGTAGGAAATCAAGAGATACCTGGAGTAACACTCAAATTTGGCTTAGGAGTACAGAATGAAGCAGGGCAAAGGCTAATCGAGTTTTGCTAAGGGAACGCACTGGTCATAGCAAACACCCTCTTCCAACAACACAAGAGAAGACTACACATGAACATCACCAGATGGTCAACACCGAAATCAGATTGATTATATCCTTTGCAGCCAAAGATGGAGAAGCTCTATACAGTCAGCAAAAACAAAACCTGTTTTTGCATCTGTTTTGCATCTGTGGCTCAGATCATGAACTCTTTATTGCCAAATTCAGGCTTAAATTGAAGAAGGTAGGGAAAACTACTAGACCATTTAGGTATGACCTAAATCAAATCCCTTACGATTATGCAGTGGGAGTGAGAAATAGATTCAAGAGATTAGATCTAATAGACAGAGTACCTGAAGAACTATGGACGGAGGTTCCTGACATTGTACAGGAGGCAGAGAGCAAGCCCATCCCCAAGAAAAAGAAATGCAAAAAGGCAAAACTGTTGTCTGAGGAGGCCTTACAAATAGCTATAAAATGAAGAGAAGCAAAAGGCAAAGGAGAAAAGGAAAGATATACCCATTTGAATGCAGAGTTCCAAAGAATAGCAAGGAGAGATAGGATAGCCTTCCTCAGTGATCAATAGACTAGCGCTGGTAGCTTCCTAACTGGTCATCCTGCCTCTACTTTTTCTTTCTCAAACCACTCTGTCTAGAGCAACCAAGGATGCTTTTTAAAATATGAGGCATATTTAAAACTTCTCCATGCCTTTCCATTGAGAACAAAATCCAAATTTTTTTCTGAATTATGAGGGCCATAAATAATCCCAGATGTGTCCATATTTCCAAACTCACCATACTGTTTTGTTCATATGCTCCAGACAAACTGGCCTTTTTTCCCCCTCAAAAAGATCTTGGTTCTCCTTTTGTTTTCATGTGAATTGGTACTTACTGACAATATTCTTCATTTAAATATAAGATTCCTGAGAGCGGGAAACAGAAGTACCTATGATAGTGCCTATCACATGCATGTGCTTGCAAGGTTGCTCAGTCCTCTTTGATCTTTGTGACCCAAGAGACCATAGCCCATCAAGCTCCTCTGTTTATTGAATTTTTCTGGCAAAAATCCTGGAACAGGTTGCCGTTTCCTACTCCAGGGATCTTCCTGACCTGGGGATGGTACCCATGTCTCTTGTATCTCCTGCATTGCCAGGTGGATTCTTTACCATTGTACTACCTGGAAAGCCTGTCTAGCACATAGGAGATACTAAATAAAGAAGTATTAAATGAACTTGCTTTCTGTACAGACATCAAATTCTCTCATAAATTAAAAGAAGAATAAACAAAGAAAAAGCTCAAGTATTTTTAACAAGTACTGTATGTTAATTTATCATTTTTTCAAAAGCCCCAAATACATTTAATGCCTGTAATTCTGGCATTGTACTGAGGTTAATGGTCTTTATTGTATTGATTTGTATCTGAAAATATATTGATTTTGTGTGCCTCTCTTCAGTTCAGTTCATTTCAGTCCCTCAGTCGTGTCCAACTCTTTGTGACCCCATGAATCGCAGCACGCCAGGCCTCCCTGTCCATCACCAACTCCCGGAGTTTACTCAAACTCATATCCATCAAGTCGGTGATGCCCTCCAGCCATCTCATCTTCTGTGCCTCTCTTATTCATATATAAATGATAACCCCTCAATTAAAAAAATATGTAGAAGAATAGTTATAGGAGAGATCTATCTCATAAATATAAAGAGAAAATGAGTCAAGACTTCCATGCGAAAGCTCTGCACCTTACAGTGATGACAATGAAGTTAGAATGAATGGAACTCTGGGAAACTTTATTTGGATATGTCTTAAGTTTATGTAATTCTATGAATTAATATTTTCTGTTGAGATTTATTTTCTACTAAGTTTTCACAGTTTTAAACTTCTTAAAAACTTGGAGTTACCATTATATTATGAACTTGGATAAGGCTATTTGCTTTCTCTTAAGAAAAATCATGACATATCTCCAGGGTAAGTGTTACTTAGATTTAAAATTCATTTTTCAACAAGCTGGAGCACAGCTGAGAGGAAAAGAGAGAAGCTGTGATGAAAAAAATGGGTGTCATTTTGCCATACACTGGAAAATAATTCTATAACAGTTCTATAGTGGAAGAATTTGGATGTCAAGTAACAAAGATTGCCACTGCCCCTGCCCCCCACCCACCAAAAAAATCAGTAGATGTGATTAACCATTGCCAAGAGGAAAGGTACGTTCTTAAGATACAGATTAGGTGATCATACTTGTCTTGGATTAACAATCTAAGTTAACCAAATCTTGTACTTTTCTTATTTTTTTTCTTTTATGCTCTAAGAGAATACCAAAATTATCTCTCTCTATCTGTGTGTATGCATATACATAAATTCTCTGACATTCAAGGGCTTCCCACGTGTCTCTAGTGGTAAAGAACCCACCTGCCGATGCAGGAGACATAAGAGACATGGGTTTGATCCCTGGGTCAAGGAAGATCCCCTGGAGGAGGGCATGGCAACCCCATCCAGTGTTCTTGCTGGAGAAACCCTGAGACAGAGGAGCCTGGGGGGCTATGGTTCACAGGATTGCAAAGAGTCAGACACAACTTAAGCAATGGAGTATGCATGTACGCACCCCTACACATGAACCTTCAAGCTGCAAACTTTCAAAGATGTGAACGTGTTACAACCCTAACATTACTGGAACATTTTTTCAAGACGGTAGATAGAATTGAGTCTGGCAAGGAACCAGAACCTGCCATCAACACCAGTCATGAGTGAAATTGCAGCTTGTGCTCCATCTCCTATTGCTGACCATCCTTTAGCTCCACCATCTCCCACCTCCTCTCCCTCCTCCAGTCAGTAACTCTTCTTGCCCATCCACTCACCGCCAGTTCCTGTATGCCAGCTGTTGTACTGTACTTTACAAGGTACTGTACTATAAGATGAAAAATATTTATTTTTTGGTTTTTTTTAATGTATTGTTTGTGTGAAAAGTATTATAAATCTCTTTACAGGGCAGAACTATATAGCCGATTGAGTTAGTTGGGTACCTAGGCTAACTTTGTTGCACTTAAATGAACAAATTGGACTTAGGAATGTGCTCTCAGAATGAACTTGTTCATATATAGGGGACTTATTCTAGACACACATACATATGTACATACATACATAACACATATATAAATAAATAAGAAGGGTACATTTCCAAGCATCTCTGGCAATCATGTTGGGCCAGATGACTAGTCCTGACCACTGGGTTAAACTGGAATTAACATATATCACTTCTGGATCAAGCAAATGAGAGCAGATTTGAATTCTCTATTCATTATCTTGCCTTGTTGCAGTGATATAGAAGCCAAGTGCTTCAGATGGCATAGTTAAAAATAAAAGCCAGCTGGACCACTGAGTCACCATTTGGAAGGTGACAGCTCTGAATTAGCACAGTGTGAGTAAGAAACTAGATTTTATGTATTAAGCTACTGAGATTTGGGAAACTGTTGATTATTGCAGCATAATTCTGTCAGTCAAGAACTTGCTAGAAAGCAGTTCAGATTGTTTGAACTGAGTGCATTTAATGCAGGAAATTGATTGCATTGATGATGTAAGAATAGACAAAACCAGGGACAGTAAGAAGTCAAGACCATATGATGAGAGCTAGGGCCACAGGGAGGACTGCATGACAGAAATGGGAAAAATAAAGGGAGGGGCCGTCTGGTGGCGTCATGCTAGAAAGCAATGCAACAGAGAGCCAAGGCGAAAGGATACCCACCCATTCTTTCCTTCTTCTCTTCCTAATCTTATGTCAGGCCTTCTGAGTGGTGCTTTTATCAAGAACCCAGAGGTGAAGGCAGCTAAGGAATGTAGTTCTTGTAGTTTCTGCATTGCAGAACAAAGTGAGGGAGAGGCGGATGAATCTTGAAGCAAATTGGCTATCAGCTGACACAATTGCCTAGACTATTCTAGCTAGTAGACTCTATGGGAGAGAGAACAGAGACTGTGTACCTCTCAAGTCTGAACAATTCATCCCTCTCTTTGTCAAAATGAGAAAGCCAGGGCCAGTGCTGAGACCCAATAAACTCTTCCCTCGATTGGAACAAATTCCTGGAGGATAAGGGAAGCAGAATGAGATGGGAAGTTGGAATGAGAAGGAGGGAATAGAATAATGTCAAACTCTTCCTAGAGGCCAATATCTTCCACAGCATTCATTTCTCTCTTCTAATCCAACGGGCTGAAAAGCAAAACATTAGTAACCTAGGGATGCTGATACTGCTCTTGAGGGAGAAGATGATCAGAGAACTAGAAAACCAGGGTTTGAAGGAATGTTGACTGCATCCTGTGGCAGAGACTGTTGGTTTGAACCCAATTTTGTTCAGATTGACTTTGCCTCTAGTCGCATTCTTAGCTGGTTGGAAGCAAGTTGAGGCTTTGTAACTACTCACTAGTCAAATGAGAAAAAACTGTTTAAAGGGAGCTGATAGCTGGAGACTGGGCATTTTTATTCTTCCCCTCTTCCTCTTTTCATTATTTGAAACACTGAATTGATGCCTGGAGCTCCAGCGGCCCTTTTTAACCTTAAAGTGAATCTCAAGTATATGGGTGTTAAATTGCCTTCGACCACAGATCAAAAAGAGAGAAGAAAGCTGGGTGCCTGATCCATGAGGAGCCATCAGATCTACCCTGGACAATGTTACATGGAAGTCTGTTACATAGGCAATATGTAAAAATGTTGTGGCTCTTACTACCTTAGCTTTATTTGTTGAGTACCAAATAAAAAAATATAAATAAATATTAATATAAGTCTAGATTAATCATTACTGATTTGTCCTTCCCATCCTCAACAGCTTCTATGCTTCTTCCTGATTCTAAGAAGAAGAAAAAGCATATTTCAAGGAATGCAGTTTTTTTTCAGTGTGGCTGAACCCATCAGAGAAGTGTCTGAGCACACACATGGAGGCATTACTGCATGCATTGTATGGAATGCCTAACAGAGAAGCGTGAAGCAGGGTTGGCTTTAGATATCCCATGATCAAGTCATGCATATGAACACGATGTTTTCTTTTCTCATCTCTTTCTGACCACCCTTTGTAAGAGTTCAGACACGAAGGTTTATTGAGGGGATCGACCGGAGATGGGATGGATGTTTCAGAGATCTTTTAAGCAGGCTACAAGAACTCCCCCCCACCACCCCAGTTCAGTCCTACTACAAATCCACCATTGATCCTGGAGGTAGGCTCACAGCTGGCAAAGGAAAGGAAATACAGAGTTCACGGTGAGGTGAAGGGGCTCATGGCCAAGAACTCGCATACGCAGAGACTGCTTATGGCCTTCCCCAGTCCAGATGCAAGTTCACTGCTTTTACCATTTAGAGTTCCCAAGAGAGCCTGTCTGGAAGGAGAAATAAATCCCTCTCCCCACTCACACCAGGGCTGGCCTGCTGCATATGGGATATTACTCAGCGGGCGCAGCTGCACTTGCAGTTTTGTATAAACATCCGAGGCCTTTCCTAACGCCTGAGTCTCACTCTTTCTTTTGGAGAGCTTTCCTCCTAATTTCAAGTTCCCTGCACATATATGAGCTGCAGAAATGGAGCCAGATGTAAATCATGTTAAAGGGTGAACAGAGACGGTCTTTGGGCCAGGACTCAGTGTCTCAAGCACTTGAATCATTCCTTCAGCCCACACTGCCCCCACCCCTGCCATGTGCCTGGAGATGTGGGCACAGAGGGCACTGCCAGGCTAACACACAGTCTTCATCATTATGTGGCTTTTGCCCTGAATCCCAGTGTAGTATCACCTCCTCTGGCAGTTACCAAATAGAACAGCCCCATACCGGTCTCACCTGCCAAATGCGTGGGAGCACATCTCACCCTTACAGACTTGGGCTTTAACTCCACACCCAAAACTCTCCACCCATTAGGACTGAGGCCAAATCACATTTCATGCCTTTAATAGTGACCCATTCTCGATGGAAGAAGGATGAGTGAGGAGGACACAGGAGTTGGTCCTGTTTGGTTGGTGGATGTGGAAGAAATTGGACAGGAGTGTTAGCTTCCTATGAGAGGCCAGGGCTAAGATGTTGTGCTCATGCTATTTCTGTTCCCTTGTTCCCTGATGACTCAGTGGGAGCAGGTAAAGAATCCACCTGCAATGTGGGAGACACAGGAGACACGGGTTCAATCCCTGGGTGGGGAAGATCCACCAGAGGAGGAAATGGCAACCCATACCAATATTTTTGCTGGAAAATTCCATGGACAGAGGTGCCTGGCAAGCTGGAGTCACAAAGGGTTGGACATACTGAGAATACAAGCAAAATGTTGAAATATATAAATGCTATGCACACTTAAGCAGAAAAACTTTCTGCCTGCATGATATCCATTCTTTACATTACTGGTTCTAGCTCCCTACTTTTCCTTACTCTTTCTAATTTTATGTTAGCTCTCTTCCTTTGTTTGCAGACGGATGAACAGTTCCAGGCCTGGATAATAAGAGTACTCCATTCCTCCAGCCACAACAATTCAGAGTTGGCAAAGAGGTTCAGTGAAGCCAGTGAGACTCAACTTTGGAACTTTAATTAAGAGCTCTTGAGAAAGAAGGCATATCTTCAACTAGACTTTCTGGAACCATTGGCAGACCTTCTGTCATGGATAAAAATCTGCCCGAGAATGGAGCCAATGCAGAAGGAAAAGGCATTATCTCTAGATTTCTCAATTTAATGAGGAAACCATTTTTCTTTTCTTCCTTCTTTTTTTCCTTTCTTCCTTCCCTCCCACTTTTTGTGTTTTGCTCAAGCTTATTTAGGTTACATTTGTGTCACTCTTGTCGAATAGAAGTTTACTACACATGTTTACCAGGCAAGTGACCTTTTTCACTTGTATGTTAACTGCATGTGTCTGGAAAATGCTGTGCATATTTTATTCCTAAATGCTATTTTGGGGACTCTATGGGTCATGTTGGGCACACACCCCAGATTCCAGTCTCAGCAATCAAGGTTGTTGTGAAGAGCTCTCCAAACAGGGGACTGCAGCTTTAGAGAGCATGAGTTGGTTTCAAGAGATTTTTCCCTAGGTCCCTTTGTCATTTTCACTATTCTGCTAAGATGATAATACTTTTGTTAACTACTTTCTACTCTTTGGTCTTCCCTGGTGGCTCAGATGGTAAAGGATCTGCCTGTCATGCGGGAGACCCAGGAGACCCTGGGTCTGGAAGATCCCCAGGAGGAGGAAATGGCAATCCACTCCAATTTTCTTACCTGGGAAATCCCCTGGACAGAGGAGCCTGGCAGGCTACAGTCACAAAGAGTTGGACATGACTGAGCAACTAACACTTTCAGTTTTCTTTATTCTTTGAGATCTTCTCTTCTATCAGATAGCAAAACTATCTGTGTTTCATTCACTAGCTGACTTTGTGCAGTATGGCCCAAGAGGATGGCATTACTGCCATTAGTGATACAGCCTTGAGAAAATGTTCAGATGGTCTCTGCACCCCTTATTTTGCTGTTAAATTCCATTGTCTCATTGATTACAGTTTATATGACCCATTCTGTAGAAAGCTTGAGATGCACGGACAAAGCGTAAGTATCTATATTGCTCTTTTCATGCCACTGAGCTTAGAGGCGGCAGGGTACCTAACCATAACTTAATAGAATTCACACTAGTGAGATGCTGATTATTGATGGTGAAAGAGGAGCCTTAAATAGGCTTGAAGCTTTTCAGTGAGTTGGAACCAGGAACTTCAACTTGTAGATGCATTGAGTCTCATTATTTGTGAGTCTTAGCTTGGCAAACTGAAAGGTTTATAGATTCATTGCTTCCTGAAAGAAATGCTCTCCCCAAGTTAATCATGAAACTTCTGTAACAGCTTAAAAATTGTTTCCTTAGTCACGTGGATAAAGTAATGTCAAGCGTGAAGTCTTTATCTTAAGCTTTCTTGACTTTCTTTTACCTCCGGAATATTCTACTTGCTGGGAGATTTGCTACACTCTGTTTTCTTTGTTTGAAGGATCTTCCATGTCTTAATTTTAGCACTAAATGTTCCTACAGTTACTCTAATTATAGATCAGAACCCCCCCTTTCATTTTACAGAAAAGCTTCCCCTACAGACTATACTGGACTTCCCAGGGGGCTCAGTGGTAAAGAATCTGCCTGCTAATGCAGGAGATGCAGGAGACGTGGGTTTGATCCCTGGGTTGGAAAGATCCCCTGGATAAGGAAATGGAAACCTACTTCAGTATTCTTGCCTGGAGAATCCCATGGACAGAGGGGCCTGGCAGGATACACTCCATGAGGTTGCAAAGAGTCAGACGTAACTGAGTGACTGAGCATGCATGCATGCAAAGACTACCCCAAGTTTGCAGTAGGATACTAGCCCAGGCTATATTATCTGCTCGATGGTGAACAATATGGAAAAACATTGGGCTTTGGGATTAGGCTAGTGGCCTCAACACTCCAAAACCCTGAAAGAATGACCAAAGTTCTCTCTCAACTCTCAGAGAAGCCTGGATTTATCATAGGCTCAACTATCAGTTTCTGATTTTTCTATTTCCTAGATACTTCTTGGGGGAGTTTAGATTTCATCAGTTTAGAAAAATCACAGAGTAGCATATGGTTTTTCTATCCTCCCACATATCTGCTCCTACTTCATACATAAGGCTTCAGCACCGCCTGAAGTAGTCCCTCATTGTTGAGTAAAGGTGCCTCCAAACTTGCTGTTTTGTAGACATTTGCATTCCTTATGTGAATCAGTGCTCTAACAATTTAGATTCTATCCTGATGTATTATGTTCTGTTACAACCCATGTAGAGGGAAAAGAGAGCTGGCACCACACATTATTCTAGAACTATTAAGAAATGCACATTCATTCTAATCCTCTGTGAAACAACAAAAATATTTTTAAAAATCAGGACAAGTACTGTTCTGCCTGTGAAAGCTAATAGTATGATTTTTTCATGTATTTCTATAGGTAGTTTATTATATAAACTATGTTAAGAGTTTGGCAGTAGTGGTAAAGAACTCCTTACCAGTGTAGGTGGGTTTGATCCCTGGGTTGGGAAGATGCCCTGGAGGAGGGCATGGCAACCCACTGCAGTATTCTTGCCTGGAGAATCCCATGGACAGAGGAGCTACAGTTCATGGGGTCACAAAGAATCAGACACTTAGCAGGCACACACATGTAAGATTTGCATGTTTCTCTTTTATCAGCAAAATCTGACCCTCTTATCTCTGAGTTTTATCATTAAGATTACATAGCATCCTTCCATTTTTTTAACGTGACTTTGGGAAACTCTTTGTTCCCAGGATATCAAATGTTTGAGCTTATGACTATTTGCCCAATCACTTATTATGACTAATGACTATGCTTAAGGATGAGATGGACAAATCTTCCAGGTTAACTTTCTCCAATTGTTAACTGCTTAAAGCCTCTTCTCTGATATTACTCCCTGATAATTATTGTCCATTTACTAGAATCCAGCTGCTTCAAACACTTGTGCCCACCAATTGCTTACTCAGATTCTGAAACTTGACTCAACTCACCCCCGTCCCACCCCGCCCTCCTGGGAAGGTCCTAGGAGCTTCTGCTGAACACGGGACTGATATCATCACTGTGTATGAGATGCTGCAACAAAAAACAAGAGAGTTGCACATCCCCAGAAATGCAGGACTTTCTTGTCCCTTCCATGTCTGAGGGGATCACGTCACTCCTGAAAGATGTCCTACTACTCATCCACAGGACTCATCTGAGACTTTTGAGTATAAGTGTTAGATGCTCAGCTGTGTCCCACTCTTTTTGACTCCATGGATTGGAGCCCACCAGGCTCCTCTGGCCATGGAATTCTCCAGTCAAGAATACTAGAGTGGGTAGCCATTCCTGTCTCCAGGGGATCTCCCCAATTCAAGGATCAAACCTGGGTTTCCCACATGGCAGGCAGATTCTTTACCATATGAGCTTGAAACCAAAATGGACTAATTTACATGCATGACTTAAGATTCAGGGCAAAGCATCTTGGGTGTTTGAAAACTAGGTCAGTGGACTCTTTCTGATCTGCATACGCACTTACTGGATTGGACTCTTCATCTCAGCCCCTGGAATGGACCCTGTGAAGTTGGGAAAAATTCCAGGCTGAAGACATCTTTGTTATCATAGATCTCCTCCAAGTCTTGATCTCAACTGGCATTGACCTTGACATTGAAGTCGCTCAGTCATGTCTGACTCTTTTCGACCCCATGGACTGTAGCCTACCAGGCTCCTCTGTCCATGGAATTTTCCAGGCAAGAGTACTGGAGTGTGAAGTGGAAAGTCTAGTGAAGTCTGAGTGGGAATTGCATTTGAGCTAAGTCTCCTAAGTTTTTTAGAAACACCTTTTCTAATCATAATTAATCAGTGCTCACAATAGAAAATAGGGACAGAAAAGGGACCTAAATCTCATTAGGATATGTCTTTGTTTCTCTCACAAGCCTATTTCTTGCTTTCTATAACTCAGCTGACATCAAAGGGGCAATAACGTAGTGACAAAAATTAATGCCACTGAAAATAATGTGCTCAGGTTAGCATAAATCCATATTTATTTCATGACTTTGATCTTCACACTTGAATGAAAAGATACATATACTGCTCAACAGTGTCAATTAAATACACTGAGTTGTATATCAAAGATAAAAGTATTTGCCGGAATAAGAACCACCTATTTATTTAGTACCTATTTCTAGGTGGTACAGTGGTAAAGAATCTTCCTGCCAATACAGGAGCTGCAAGAGATCCAAGTTCAATTCCTGGGCTGGGAAGATCCTCTGGAGTAGGAAATGACAACCCACTCCAGTATTCTTGCCTGGGTAATCTCATGGACAGAGGAGTCTGGTGGGCCACAGTCCATGAGGTTGCAAAGAGTTGGACAGGACTGACGACTGAGCACAGCACACATGTGCTGGGATGGGGCTTCCCTGGTGGCTCAGTGGTAAAGAATCCACCTACCAATGCAGGAGACACAGGAGATATGGATTCGATCCCTGGGTTAGGAAGATCCCCTGGAGAAGGAAATGGCAACCCAGTATTGTTGCCTGAGAGATCCCATGGACAGAGGAGCCTGGTTGGCTACAGTCCATGAGGTCACAGAAAAGCTGGACACGACTGAGCGACTGAGCATACACACATGCACACACATGAGCTGGGAGACTGATAGAGAAAGCAGTTCCTTTTAGTGAGCCTGATGAGCAATGCTACAGTTCATTGATGAAGATTCAGAGATTTGATATTTCTTTGCCACCACCCTACGACACTGCACTCTTTATCCTACTCAGATTGGCTCATCAAATCACTAGATGTAGAAGTAAAGCATTCCTCACAGAGACAACTGGTGTCAGACTTCTGTTTCCCTTCAAATTTGCTTTCATTCCTTCATTCCACCCATTAAAAAATAATTACTGAGTGCCTCTAACATGGCAGATTTTGCTGGGAAAAATGTATAGAAATTTTCTTTAAACTTTGAAGAAGATCAGAATTCCCTGGGATATGTGTTAAAAGTACAAACACCCAGGTCCAGACCTACTCTATTAGACTTCTGAGGGGAGGAAAGGAGCCCAATCCAGTGTTTGTTGAGGTATGGTTAGCAAACTCCTTAGCTGATTGTGTGGTTATTGTTACAGTAATAACATAATCTCTTAAGTATCAGATAAAGACTTTATTAACAAACATTTTGAAATATCATAAGGCAGTTAATTTTACCACAATTCTGTAAGATGCTACAATATTTAATATCTTATATAATTTTATGCTAGTTTCTCTTCTTGCTGTACTCTTTAGCTTTGATATGTCAACCTCAAACCTCAAAGCTGGGAGAGAGAAAATCCATGTTACCTGTAATTTAACAAGAATCAGACTTGCATCCAACAAAAGAACTCTCTAATTCTTGTGTCTTTAAAAGTTATTAGCAAAGAATAAATGTTTTGGGGAAAAAATATGTTGATTCAAAATTTTATTTTCAGCTATACTACCTTTTAAATGTAAAAGCATATATTAGACATATTCAGATGTGCAAGGAAAGTCATACGTCCTAGTATCCTTTCTAAAAAAATTACTTTTATAGGTATATAAATATAAAAAAGAAATCGTAAAATGAGAAAATATTTCCAAAACACATGGCCAGGCAGGAAATCCTAAAGATCTACCTGAGGAACAGAAGACAGTTACAAATGTGTGGTTATATCTCAGATTCTTATGCCAGGGGACCCAGATTTCCTCTCACTTCAGATGTACAGGGTCTGTTTACTGGCCTGTGTTCAGAAACTGGGTCTGATGTTATGAATTTCCACTATGGTAACTCAAGTCAGTTTTCTATTCACTAGACCTAGAGTTTCATTTTGCTGTTTTGATCATATTCATTAGGGTTCATTTTACATGTTTTCTCATATATTTCACTCTTAGGGACACAGTGATTAACTAGCCACAACCATTGTTGTTGTTTAAGTTGTGTCTGACTCTTTTGCTACCCCCCATGGACTGCAGCCCTCTACGCTCCTCTGTCCGTAGGATTTTCCAGGGAAGAATACAGGAGCGGGTTGCCATTTCCTTCTCCAGGGGATCTTCCCGACCCAGGGGTTGAACCCAAATCTCCTGTGCTGGCAGGTGAATTCTTTACCACTAAGCCACCTGAGAAGCCCCTAGGGTTCTCATGACAAAGAGCAAATCTCCCAAATCTGTCCCCACTACGCTGCCCTAAGTCTCCCTGTTGCCTTTAATAACGTGTGTGTGAATAAATGAATAAATGAATCAGAGAGGATAAAAGAAAAACGAATTAAAAGAAATGAGGACAATCTCAGAGACCTCCAGGACAATATTAAACGCTACAACATTCGAATCATAGGGGTTCCAGAAGAAGAAGACAAAAAGAAAGACCATGAGAAAATACTTGAGGAGATAATAGTTGAAAAATTCCCTAAAATGGGGAAGGAAATAATCACCCAAGTCCAAGAAACCCAGAGAGTCCCAAACAGGATAAACCCAAGGAGAAACACCCCAAGACACATATTAATCAAATTAACAAAGATCAAACACAAAGAACAAATATTAAAAGCAGCAAGGGAAAAACAACAAATAACACACAAGGGAATTCCCATAAGGATACCAGCTGA
>NW_011494926.1:2225039-2225646 GCF_000754665.1 Bison bison bison | reverse complement strand
CCTACATATGTTGTCTACAAGAGACCCACCTCAAAACAGGGGACACATACAGACTGAAAGTGAAGGGCTGGAAAAAGATTTTCCATGCAAATTGGGACCAAAAGAAAGCAGGAGTCACAATACTCGTATCAGATAAATTAGACTTTAAAACAAAGGCTGTGAAAAGAGACAAAGAAGGTCACTACAAAATGATCAAAGGATCAATCCAAGAAGAAGATATAACAATTATAAATATATATCCACCCAACATGGGAGCACTGCAGTATGTAAGACAAATCCTAACAAGTATGAAAGGAGAAATTAACAATAACACAATAATAGTGGGAGACTTTAATACCCCACTCACACTTATGGATAGATCAACTAAACAGAAAATTAACAAGGAAAAAAAAACAAAAACATGTATCTATAAAGCTCACTAAAGCAAAGCACAGTAAAACAAGGTATGGCAATAAAAGGCGTTAAATTTATCAAATAAAAAAAAAAAAAGTGCTGAAAAATTAAAGCTGTCAATTCTGTAATAGATATTCATTGAAAGTATCTTTTGAAATGGGGGTGAAAACACCTTCAGAGAAATGAAAGCTAAGGAAGCATGCACGAGCTATAA
>NW_011494926.1:2218633-2224581 GCF_000754665.1 Bison bison bison | reverse complement strand
CCACTGTAAGTTAATGATCCCTCAAAAAAAAAAAAAAAAAGAATAGACCCCTCTGGGATCCCTGAGCAGCAGGGAGAGTCCATGTCTCCCAAATCTATCCCCAAGCTCTACCATTCTTTCCTGTCACTGGGTCCAATGAGAGCCCAGGATTGTCACAAGTCAGAAGAGAGAGAAGTCCCATCCCTGGCCCTTCCTGGCCAATGACCACCCAGGACAGAGGTAGGAGAACTGGTCCGCTTATAAAAAAATAATAATAATAATAACGTGTGTGTGGTTTCTCTTGTGTCTCTTGCATTGGCAGGTGAATTTTTTTTTACTGCTGAGCCACCAGGGAAGCCCAGCCACAATCATAAATCCTTCTAGATCAGAACCTCCGTTTCTTCTTTTTGGTATAGTAATTGTTCCCATCTTCCCTCTGAAGGTTCAAGGCTACTCTCTGGTCTCTGCCTCTGTGGCGTTCTCTTGTTTCTACTACAATCAGCAAATTCAATTCTGTGGCAGCATCTCCCAGCTGTCATCTCCAGCCTTCAGTGGACTGTCACCACCAAGCTCCCAGCACCAACATATTTCCTAGTGTCTTCAGGAGGGAAGTCTCCTCTGAATCCCTTCAATGGATTTAGTTGGCGGTTGTTGAACAGGCTGCATATAATTGAACCACTTTAAGATTCCCATCTCCCTGAGCCTCTGAATTTTGCCCTTTAATGTATGCCAGGGAAGTTCCAGTGTCAGGCATGTTGAATAGAGATCATTACTGAGATGAGGCTTCAGTTAATCAACCAAAGTGTCATTGAGTGTTACTCAAAATTGATGCTTTAAAACCAGAATCACAGGAATTTTCCTGGTGGTCCAGTGGTTAGGACTCCCTGCTCTCACTGCCAAGGGCCTGGCTGGGATCACTGGTTAGAGAACTAAGATCCCCACTTGTGGCATATGGTGGCCTTTCCCTCCCCCCCAAAAAAAAAGAGAAAAGAAAGAAAACAAACCAAAACTTAAAATCACAATAAGAGCAACAATGGCTTAATTCAAACAACTCTAACCTTATGTTCCATCGTATCTGACCACCATCTTCAGAAACCATTTACATTTGTATTCCCCAGGTTTTTATTGAAATATCATAGGAAAGTCTTATAAGCTCTTTGGCATATTCACTATCTTTTTCCTAAGTGGCATCCAGGCCAAATCTTTTCTCCATCTGGGACACTCTGAGATCTGATCTTTTACAAACCTGAAAAGAGTGAGAAGTGGTGGAACCTGAATAAGAACAAATGAAGGATAAGAAGCCTCTCTGGGAAAAAACAAAAGAAAGACATGTGAGGAGGTGCCGCTTCTGACAGGGGTGGCTTACAGGCATTTGGGAGAGAATGGTGGTCAGACTTATCTATGTTTGCCCAAGTATCCCCATTCCAGGTCTAAGGGTCACATCCCTTTCTGACCAGTGCCTACCCTTGGTATGGAGGACTTGGAGAGTCAGGCATTTAGCTATTTTGTAATTTTGCAGATTATATAATTGGATTTGGAGTTTTATCTTTAGCCATGGTAGCAGGCAGAACGATGACCTCCAAGATGTTCATGGTCAAGTTGTCAGAGATTGTGAATTTCTTACCTGGCAAAAGGACTTTCAGATCAGATCAGATCAGTTGCTCAGTCATGTCCGACTCTTTGCGACCCCATGAATTGCAGCACACCAGGCCTCCCTGTCCATCACCAACTCCTGGAGTTCACCCAGACTCACGTCCATCGAGTCAGTGATGCCATCCAGCCATCTCATCCTCTGTCATCCCATTCTCCTCCTGCCCCCAATCCTTCCCAGCATCAGAGTCTTTTCCAATGAGTCAACCCTTCGCATGAGGTGGCCAAAGTACTGGAGTTTCAGCTTTAGCATCATTCCTTCCAAAGAATCCCAGGGCTGATCTCCTTCAGAATGGACTGGTTGTATCTCCTTGCAGTCCAAGGGACTCTCAAGAGTCTTCTCCAACACCACAGTTCAAAAGCATCAATTCTTTGGCACTCAGCCTTCTTCACAGTCCAACTCTCACATCCATACATGACCACAGGAAAAACCATAGCCTTGACTAGACGAACCTTTGTTGGCAAGGACTTTAGAGACATAATAATGATCTTGAGATGTAGAGATCATTCAGGACTCTCCAGATGGACCACTCTAATCACATGCAATCACAGGAGTCCTTATAAGTGAAAGGGGAAAGCATAGAAGTCAAGGTCAGAGTCAGAGAGATTGGAGAGACTACTTACTGGGTATCAAGAAGAAGAAAGTGGGCATGTTCCAGAAATATAAGTGGTCTCTAGAAAACCATCCCCAAGAAAAATAAATGCAAAAAAGGCAAAATGGTTGTCTGAGGAGGCCTTGAAAAATAGCTGAGAAAAGAAGAGAAGCAAAAGGCAAAGGAAAAAAGGGAATATATACCCATCTGAACAGAGTTCCAAAGAATAGCAAGGAGAATAAGAAAGCCTTCCTAAGTGATCAATGAAAAGAAACAGAGAAAACAATAGAATGGGAAAGACTAGAGATCTCTTCAAGAAAATGAGAGATACCAAGGGAACATTTCATGTAAAAATGGGCACAATAAAGGACAGAAATGGTATGGACCTAACAAAAGCAGAAGATATTAATAAGAGGTGGCAAGAATACACAGAAGTATACAAAAAGATCTTAATGACCTGGATAAGCACAATGGTGTGATCACTCACCTAGGGCCAGACATCCTGGAGTGCGAAGTCAAGTGGCCCTTAGGAAGTATCACTATGAACAAAAATAGTGGAGGTAATGGAATTCCAGCAGAGTTATTTCAAATCCTAAAAGATGATGCTGTGAAAGTGCTGCACTCAATATGCCAGCAAATTTGGAAAACTCAGCAGTGGCCACAGGACTGGAAAAGGTCAGTTTTCATTCCAATCCCAAAGAAAGGCAATGCCAAAGAATGCTCAAACTACCACACAATTGCACTCATCTCACACACTAGTAAAGTAATGCTTAAAATTCTCCAAGCCAGGCTTCAACAATACATGAACTATGAATTTCCAGATGTTCATGATGGATTTAGAAAAGGCAGAGGAACCAGAGATCAAATTGCCAACATCTGTTGGATCATAGAAAAAGCTAGAGAATTCCAGAAAAATATCTACTTCTGCTTCATTGACTATGCTAAACACTTTGACTGTGTGGGTCACTACATACTGTGGAAAATTCTTAAAGAAATGGTAATACCAGACCACCTTACCTGCCTCCTGAGAAAACTGTATGCAAGTCAAGAAGCAACAGTGAGAACTGGACATGGAACAATGGACTAGTTCCAAATTGGGAAAGTAGTATGTCACGGCTGTATATTCTCACCCTGTTTATTTAACTTATATATGCAGAGCACATCATGCAAAATGCTGGGCTGGATGAAGCACAGGCTGGAATCAGATTGTGTGGAGAAATATCAATAACCACAGATATGTAGATGACACCATCCTTATGGCAGAAAGCAAAAAGGAAACAAAGAGTCTCCTGATGAAGGTGAAAGAGGAGAGTAAAAAAAACTAGCTTAAAACTCAACATTCAAAAAATGAAGATCATGGCATCTGGTCCTATCCCTTCATGGCAAATTGATGGGGAAACAATGGAAGGAGTGACAGACTTTATGTCCTTGGGCTCCAAAATCATTGCAGACAGTTAAGTGCAGCCAAGAACTCAAAAGACGCTTGCTCCTTGGAAGAAAAACTATGAGAAGCCTAGACAGCATATTAAAAAGCAGAGACATTATTTTGCTGACAAAGGTCCATATAGTGCAACCTATGGTTTTCCTAATAGTCATGTATGGATGTGAGAGTTGGACCATGAAGGAGGCTGAGCACCAAAGAATTAATGTTTTCGAAATGTGGCATTGGAGAAGACTCTTGAGAGTTCCTTGGACTGCAAAAAGATCAAACCAGTCAATCTTAAAGGAAATCAACCCTGAATATTCATTGGATGGACTGATGCTGAAGCTGAAGCTCCAATACTTTGGCAACTTGATGCGAATAGCTGACTAATTGGAAAAGACCCTGATGCTGGGAAAAACTGAAGGCAGGAGAAGAAGGGGATGACAGAGGATCAGATGGGTGCTTGGCATTATTGACTCAGTGGACATGAATTTGCGCAAACTCTGGGAGACAGTGAAGAAAAGAGAAGCCTGGTGTGCTGCATTCCTTGGGGTCACAAATAGTCAGACACGACTGAGCAATTGAACAATGATGAGAAGCTAGAAAAGGTATTCCCTAGAGACTCCAGAAAGACCATGACCTTACTGACATAAATTGACTTTCACTTCATTGAAGTATAGTGATATACAGCATTATTTTAGTTTTGGATAGTGATTCAATATTTTTATAGATTATAAAACACTTTCTAGATTATTTAAAGGTATTATAAAATAATGACTATAATTCCCTTTGCTATAAAATATATCTTTATTGCTTATCTATTTTATATATAGTACTTTGTATCAGTTAATCCCATACCTCTGTCTTGCCCCTCCCCTTTCCCTCTCCCCACTGGTAACCACCAGTTTCTATATTTGTTTCTACATTTGTTTCTGAGTCTCTGTTTTGCATATATATATATTTGTTTTAATTTTTAGATTTCACATACAAGTGATATTATATGGCATCTGTCTCTTTCTGTCTGACATATTTCACTAAGCATACTATCCTCTAGATTCATCCATGTTGCTGCAAATGGCAGAAGTTCAGTTTTTATGGTTGGGTAATATTCCATTTAATATATATATATATAAAACATATATATATATACTGAACATATATATATATAAAACATATACACACACACACATATAACACATATATAACACATATATATAACATATATATATAACATACATATAACACACATATATGTAACATATATGTATATACATATACTGTTTGTCTGTTGATGGAAATGAATTTGTTCCATATCTTGGCTAATGTAAATGGTATTATGAACATTGGGGTGCATGTATCTTTTAGAATTAGTAGTTTTATTTTTTTGTAGATATATATACAGGAGTGGGATTGGTCAATAAAGAGCAGAGAAAGAGTCAGGGGCATATGTAGAATAACTAGTATAAGATATAAACATATTATTTAAAATCTTGATAAGAATTAATAAAGAATGGAAAACAAACGTAGATAAATACAGGGACACCAAGAGATGTGACTCAAAGCATTACAGGGGTCTGAGAGGAACTGGAACAGAGGAACTTTACATTTTATTTAACTATTAAGAACCTACTGTATAGTACAGGGAACTCTACTCAGTACTCTGTAATGACCCATATGGGGAAAGAATCTAAAAAAGAGCAGATAGATATGTGCATAGCTGATTCACTTTGCTGCACAGCAGAAACTAACACAATGTTGTAAATCAACTATACTCCAATAAAAATTAATTAAAAATTGTATTAGGTATTATTGAAAACTTAAAAAAATGTTTACAAGTGACATTTAAAATTAAGAATATATAAAGGAGAACTCTGGTGTTTTTTAAAAAATCTGAAAAACACAAAAAAGTCAGAGAAGGTAAATTAAAATTATATGCAATTCCATCATCTAAAAATAATCATTGTTGACATCTTGATGTATCCTTTCATTATCTTTCTCTTCTTCTCTCCATACATACGTACACATGCATATATATGTATTATATATGTATATCATGATATATTTATATATCTACATATATAAATATGTAGATATTTATATAATGCTGCTGTATCTCATTTTAAACAATATATATTTATATAATACTGCTGTATCTAATTTTAAACTTAATATACTTATTTAGACTTAAAATATTGTTAGAATATACATTTTAATGGTTATATATTATTCTATGATATTTACATACTCACACATATGTCATATATATAAATATATAATATGTATTTCCTATATTATATATATAT
>NW_011494926.1:2218368-2218533 GCF_000754665.1 Bison bison bison | reverse complement strand
ATATATATATGTATTCCCTGGTGGCTCAGATGGTAAAGAATCTGCCTGCAATGCAGGAGACCCAGGTTCAATGCCTGGATTGGGGAGATGCCCTGAAGAAGGGAATGTCTACCCACTCTAGTATTCTTGCCTGGAGAATTCCACGGAAAGAGGAACCTAGGGGCT
>NW_011494926.1:2194632-2218149 GCF_000754665.1 Bison bison bison | reverse complement strand
CTCCAAGTCGCCAATTCTTTATGATCATTACCCACTAGTTTAAAGTAAGTGTTTTCCCTCTCCACTGTTTCCCCTGCCTCCACTTCACAAAGCTGCCTTTTCTACTTGCCCCCAGCCCTGAAGTCTTCCAAGGACCTCAGGGTCAGTATCTTCTCTGGGCATCTCACCTCACTGTTCTTCCTGGCCTTTTTCACAACACTGACCAGGCTCCCGCACCTGGTCAGGTCTGGTCTCATGGCCCATTCTGGCCTGGCTTGCCCTGACTGTCTTGTCTCAAATGTTTTCTCAGGAAAAGCAGTCTCTTTAGAGTTTTTCTTATACAGCTTCTGTCTTTCAAAGCAGCATGAAAACACTTCTGGGCATAGTGCCAGTAAGAAGTGTGTCACATAGACAAACCAGACCTCCCCACCCCCCACTTCCTCCTAATCCTCATTTTTCCCTTCCAAATACTTCCTGCTTTTCTGTAGCTATGAGACAAGAGACAAAACTCTCCTGTTTAGTATGCAAGAGCTAAGTTCACCATCAGATGGCTGTTTCGCCTGTAAGTGCATTTTATTCACCCCCTGAAATTCTTTCTTGCCATCAGCATTTAAGTTAAAAATCACACTGGAGGAAAAAACACTTATGTATGCAACACCTAAAAGTTGTTCACAGCAGAGCTGATCTTTCAAATGACAAAAAATTGAAGATAGTGGTAATTCAGTTACATTCTACTTCTTGGGTTTCAACCTCATTCAAAGCACAGTCTTTCAGCAATTTTCATTGCTTTTTTTTATATAATCAAGCATGAGAAGAGATGCATTGGAATTTCTAGGGCTTGGGTAATTAAGCACCTCCTTGCATGTTCTACGAATTCTATAGGAGCAGAAAAGCTTACTTATATTGATGGATCATCCTCCCTTAAGACCCAGGAAAGCACTCTATGTGCCTGGAGGTCACCACTGGGGTAGGGAGGACCCGCCTTCAACACCTGGAGGCCTTGCTGGGCAAGTGGTGCGGTGACCTCTGGTGGAACAGAGGGCCAAAGAGCCATTATGCTCTGCAAGGGGCAGCTGGGCCGGAACTCTTGAGGGCTTTTATTTGTGAATTCCTTAACAAGCACATCCTGCAATAAAATTTACCAATGCTGCTGAGGATGTATCCTTTTGTATGTTTATTTCAAATTTATATAAACACCCCTGACCTCATGTTTTTCTGACTCATTGCAGCAGGTTTTTTTTTTTTTTTCCATGTGTGGAGGAATTTGTATATTTGTTTTTGAATCCTAACAAATGTTAATTAATTTTCTTTACCTTTTATAGTTCTACTTTCAAAGAGGAAAGTAAAACTGATGGGAGGATATGAATTATTATGAATTTAGATTGACAATATCAATCTGAGTGGATAAAATACTGAATGACTAAGAAACATACCAATTCCAGTCACGGTTGAAGCGTTTACTAAGCTATGTGATATGTGACTGGTTACTCTTTCACTTTCCTCATTTATAATGTTAGCATGATAATAATCACTTGCCTCATAGGATTGCAGTAGTGATTCCTAGCAATAATGCTCTAAAATTCTTAGTTTAGTAGCTGGAACATAGTCATCTGGCAAAAACATTACTATATTTAGTTTTTTCACTATTATACTTTCACAATTATACTGTGATTAGATTTGTGCATATCAATGTGTTGACCAGTATTCTACCCACAAGGTTGTATAAACTTCTTCCAGTTATTTTTTTTTTCCAGTTATTTGTTTACTGCATTACTTTCCTGATTTCCAAGAGTAACAACACTAACATTGTTTTTCACTTTATAGTGCATTTTCGTATTTTATTTCATCCACATTACAACTAAGTGAGCCAGATATTATAAGTTCTACTTGTCTTTAATAAAAAAGTTTAAGCGGTTTACAAAAGTTCATTCACTTATTCATTCATATATTTTAAGCTTCTATTATTACTATCTTCAGTACTATTTTATCCCTTTGTCCAAAATTACAAGTAAGGAAGTGGCAACACTGATATTCAATACTATTCCTCTGATTCCAAATCTCATACAGTCCATTGCCTGTTGACTACTTGTCAACCACCTGTACCATGAGCATGTGAAGTAATCACAACTTATTTACTAAGTTCAGGGTAGATTGCTCATAAACTCTCCCAAACTGGTAAGAGTGAGTGTCAGTCACTCAGTTGTGTTTGACTCTTTGCAACTCTTAGGACATGTGGGCTCCTCTGTCCTGGAATTCTCCAGGCAAGAATACTGGAGTGGGTTGCCTTTCCCTTCTCCAGGGCATCTTCTCAACACAGGGATGGAACCCAGGCCTCCTGCACTGCAGGCAGATTCTTTACCATCTGAGCCATTAGAGAAGCTAAAAAGTGGTAGGAACTTCACACTTTCAAAAGATCTCCCAACATGATTTCACAACTTTCCTAGGTTCAATGTTTTTATAAAATGACTTAAAACTCTATGACAGAAAATTGTAGTTAGATTAAACAACGTCCCTCATGCTTTAGTTTGAGTATGTTGCATGCCAGATACAGAGTAAAGCAACTGGGATAGAAAAGGCTGGGGTGTGGAAAATGTGTTGTTATTCTAGACCTGAAGAAAATGAGGCCTGGAGCCGTGCAGGCATCTGAGAAAAGAACAGTGCTGGTAGATGAAACAGCAAATGTAAAAGCTTCTGGGGATGTTTGAGAGACAGTGAGAAGAGCAGTATGTCAGAAGCAGAATGGGCAGGAGAAAGTTCTAGATCAGTTCAGAGAGCAAAGAGGGAGGAGGAGGAGACTTTGTGGGGTCTTTGGCTCATGCTGCTACTGCTGCTGCTGCTAAGTCCCTTCAGTTGCGTCCGACTCTGTGCAACCCCATAGACGGCAGCCCACCAGGTTCCCCCATCCCTGGGATTCTCCAGGCAAGAACACTGGAGTGAGTTGCCATTTCCTTCCCCAATGCGTGAAAGTGAAGTCGCTCAGTCGTGTCCGACTCTTAGCGACCCCATGGGCTGCAGCCTACCAGGCTCCTCCGTCCATGGGATTTTCCACACAAGAGTACTGGAGTGGGGGTGCCATTGTCTTCTCTCGTAGTGAGGATTTTGTCTTTCAGTCTGAGATGTGAAGGCATGGACGGTTTGGGAGTGAGGAGCCCTGTGATCCATGTCAGCTTTACGAGGTGAGAGTAAGGGACCAAAGGGAGCCACTGACTCACCAGAAGTGACTCTCCCTACAATTTCAAACTTTTGTATGTGTGTTTGTGTGCTCAATAGCTCAATTGTGTCTGACCTTTACGACCCCATGGACTGTAGCTTGCCAGACTCCCTTGTCTATGAGATTTTCCAGGCAAGAACAGTGGAGTGGGTTGACGTTTTTTCCTCTGGGGAATCTTCCCAACTCAGGGATTGAACCCACATCTCCTGCATTGCAGGTGGATTCTTTTACCACTGAACCATTGGGGAAGTCTTTGTATAGATGCAAATAAGATCTATACACTTTTCTAACAATTTTAGGAATCAATTAAAATTGCTGATAGATTATCAAAAGCTGGACTTGACCTTGTAGAAGAGCTATGGAGTCAACTCTTCTGTATCTTACAGTCCTCTTGGATCTGTAAAACAGCAATCACACCACGTATGTTAATGATTGCCTGACTTTTCAAATATTTTGTCTCTTGTTGCTGTTTGATTGATCATTAGTAAATCATCATTAGTAAACTTACACATAAATCTATGCAACTATTATGTATATGCTTAAAAAAGTAAAATCAGTTCAGTTCGGTTCAGTTGCTCAGTCGTGTCCAGCTCTTTGCGACCCCATGAATCACAGCACTCCAGGCCTCCCTGTCCATCACCATCTCCCGGAGTTCACTCAAACTCACATCCATTGCGTTGGTGATGCCATCCAGCCATCTCATCCTCTGTCGTCCCCTTTTCCTCCTGCTCCCAATCCCTCCCAGCATCAGAGTCTTTTCCAATGAGTCAACTCTTCGCATGAGGTGGCCATAGTACTGGAGTTTCAGCTTTAGCATCATTCCTTCCAAAGAACACCCAGGGCTGATCTCCTTCAGAATGGACTGGTTGGATCTCCTTGCAGTCCAAGGGACTCTCAAGAGTCTTCTCCAACACCACAGTTCAAAAGCATCAATTCTTCGGTGCTCAGCTTTCTTCACAGTCCACCTCTCACATCCATACATGACCACTGGAAAAATCATAGCCTTGACTAGATGGACCTTTGCTGGCAAAGTAATGTCTCTGCTTTTGAATATGTTGTCTAAGTTGGTCATAAATTTTCTTCCATGGAGTAAGTGTCTTTTAATTTCATGGCTGCAGTCACCATCTGCAGTGATTTTGGAGCCCAGAAAAGTAAAGTCTGACACTGTTTCCACTGTTTCCCCATCTATTTCCCATGTAGTGATAGATTACTTTTTAAGTTGGTAAATATTAATTTTTCACTATGAATATGTGATAATCCCATAGCCAACAGTGAGGTAATGAAATTGTCAAGTACCACAAACATCCAATTATAAGCACTTTGAGAGTAGAAACCCTATCTACCTAATCTTTATGCTTCTCTATTGACAGGAAAGCTCTTTTCATGAGAGCTCCTTTCAAAATAGTTATGAATGTGTTTTCTTTAATGTGCTAATAAAATCTGATAAGATCATACTAATAACTTAGTTTTAATTTGGGTGTCTTCCCAGTTCACCGTGATTCGCCTTTTCCCAGAAACTTTCTACATGTACAGGCATTGTATCCCACCTGACACTACCCCATTATGTTTGGGCAGAACATGACTTTGGCCTCTCTTTAAAAATAATTGGACCAGGAGAAAGAACCAAACAGTTAGTAGGAGTCTCTCCCTTCGTCTTAGAATTAAGACCAAGGCTAGACCTTGGATGTAACTGGGAAGATTATGATACATTTGCCCTCCAGATGAGAGAAATAAAGGAAGTTAATTTGTTTAGAGTGAAAATAGTTTAGCAATGTCACATAACCAGTATGCAGAAGCAGGGAAGCAATTTGGAGAGTTTATTATTTTCTGTTTCTACAAACTTTGGAGGCACTGACTTATTCCAAGAGAATATCTGTGTTCTTATATTGACTTATCACTTTCTACCCAAAATATATATGATCGTTTTCTGTTACTTACCTTAATTAACCTAACTTCCTATTCTGATAACCCATTTCAACCTTAGTAGACCTAGCTGCTGCTGCTCACCTAGCAATACTGATTTAATGACAGACACAGCGCCTAGGATTAAACCAAAGTTTACCAAGAGTCAAGTAGGTTTGATTTGCTGCTTCTTTTATTTAAGAGGCAACGTCAACTATCAATGGGCCATTAATCACAAAACACTACTGATGATTTACAAAGACATCTTGGTTATTTCCTAATAACTTTGTCTTTATAGAGACTGGTTTTTAAAAATAAATAGTCTGATCTTAAAAAGAATTTCAAAATCCATGCATTTCTATGTAACAGTCATCCTACTTAAATGCTAACAAAATCTGTTTGTATGTAGATAAAAAATCAAAATTTGAAAATATTAACATATCAATTTATAATATAGTGTTACAAGTGAATTAAAGTATCAAATGAAAAAAAAATAAAGTATAAAATGAAGTCCTAATACCAATTTTTTTTTCACTAGTTTATGATCTTCAGTTTCATGAAGCTTAAATCAAGATCTAAAATTATTTGGAATTGTAAAGAAGTTACAAACAAATGAACTGGTCTACTCCCAGAGATCATGAGTGTAATTGGAATTACTGACTCTCAGTAGAGAGTCATTCTGCATATATTCACTCTGTAATTACAAGGTTGCAACCAGCTTCTGTGTAAGTTTTTGTCTAGACTTATAAAAACTTTCAATAAAGCCATGGAGACATTCAATTGCTTCCTGTCTCATGGAAAAAGTTGTAGAGCCCAAGTCATGTTGCTTGTTATAAGGTGATTTCAGAGTTTGTGGCCTTTCTTTAGTGCTTCATCTGAATCGAAGAAAGAAAACCAGGAACTCTTACTCTTAATAATACAGTGGAAGAATTGTCTAGAAAATTGGCATTGAGCAAGATTTTTTATCAACTATGAAAGTAGGCAAAGTAAATATTTTGTGATAAGAAACATCATTATGGAGCACAGACAGAATTTGGTACTTATCCATTCATTATGTGGTAGTATCTTCATAACTCTAAGAAGTAAAATTTCCATTGCAGTAATACTGAAAACATTCCAGTGATTCTGTCAACTCAAAATATCTATCCTCTATAATTATTATAACTTTTTCTGTGATATATTTTAAGTTGGCATATTTTCAGGTTAAAACAACATTTATACCACTGAAAAACTTACAAGAAACTTATTTCTGTATTGTAGAAGAGCTTTCACTTTACGTGTTGGACTTAATGCTTTTATTTTTCTGGAATAGTTACAACAGTTATAAAATATTTGAATCTTAATAGTTACCAGGATGAGTTAATATGGTAATTTAGAAATGCCTAGATGCACAGAGATCAGAGTTTAGAACGGTTGACATTGCTGCTTCTTCGATCTCCATTTAAAACAATGATGGGAGTGAGGCTATCAGAGGTTACAAAAGAACATCTTTAATAGGCCTATGTGTAAGGAATGAAAACAGAAGAATCTGTCTCAAAAGGTAGACAAAAAATCAAATGGGGAGACTGTGGAAGTTCAAGAAGAATTTTCAAGTTAAGAGCAAGGACAGATACAGAGTCAGAAAATAAAAAATTTAAATTAGGAAAGCAAAAATATTAACAGTACTGTATGCTGTTTAATAAGGCTGGATTCATCATCCAAACACAGGGTAAACATTTTTAGATGGATAGATATAGAAGTAAGAATTGAATATCTTAATCCAGAGTCGCTTTCCCAAGCCAGTACCTTAGGACAAATAAGCAGGATAAACTGCAGGACGCTCGCCATGAGGACAGCAATTCAGTGATGCAGTGCTAATGTGCTGAGGAATCTGATCACATTTGAGTCCTAACTGCTCCTCCAGCCTGATGGTTACAAATAAATCAGTGAGCCAACCCCTGCCAATCAGCTCTTTACCATATATAAATGGCTTATTGTTCCTTTGTACTCTAAAACCTGGGCTTCCCAGGCGATGCTAGTGGTAAAGAATTCCCCTGCCAGTGCAGGTTAGACATTAGAGATGCGAGTTCTATCCCTGGGTCCGGAAGATCCCCTGAAAGAGGGCATGGCAACCTACTCCAGTATTCTTGCCAGGAGAAATGCCATGGACAGAGGAGCCTGGCAGGCTGCAGCCCACAGGGTCGCACAGAGCTGGACACAACAGAAGCGACTTAGCACGTACACACTCAAAAAGCTATGAAAAAAAACTGTGTATATTCAATATAAATGTTAAGATAAACCAATTAAAATTCACTAAATTATTTTTGAAAATATTTCTTGAGTTTCTAGTATCTGTTGGGTATCATATAAGATTCAAATTGTCAACATTATAACAAGAATTAATTAATATTTAGCTGTAATGCTAGACAGACTTTTTATTTAATCAGACACTGGTAATAACCATTAATATTCACTTTGGAAGATGTTACTGTGACTTCAGAGAGGCAGGGCTGAGCCAGCTGTGAATATTTGCTCAATCTTGTTAACAAACAGAAACAAAGACATTCCAATATATAGATTAATTCATAAAACAAATCTGTGTAGGGCTGACCAAACTGGGCAGAGTCAGGCATGCTGAAAGCACATTTCAGATATGTTAACTAATACAGAGTAGAAAAGTGTTTTATCAGATGTACAATATAAATGTATCTAAGAACGTGACTGAAAGAGAACTTCCATCCTTTAAAGATTGGTGTAAACACCATCTCCACACAGGACTTTCCTGAGCCCATCTGGATTTAATCTTTTTCTCCCCAGTGATTTATCCTAACTCTGGTATGACAATTATTACTCTCTATTATGGCCCAACTCCTATGCTGGACTGTCATTTTTTTTTTTTTAAGTACTCTCTATAATAGCCAGAACTATGCCTCTTGTCCTAGAAGTATCTAAGTACTTTTTTATAATTGAAAAAAACACATTGAAATTTATTTGGTGCCTACTATTTCCATAAATTAGATGATGAAACTTCTTTCTAAGAAGCTCCTTTTCATTTAAAAGCACAGATTTTAAAGCTATCTTGCAAATGTTTTCTGTCTTGCTTTTACAGTGAGCAATAAAATGTTTTATCGATAAATTTTATTTTATCATTATGTCCTCAATATTTAAGCCAAATACATAACAAATGGTATCAATCAATATAAAATAATTTCATACACTGACCACTGATAAATATAAGTCAAAATAAGCTGGTGCTGGCTTGGGTAGCACATATACTAAAATTGGAACAATACAGAGAAGATTAGCATGGCGTATAAAATAGATAACTAATGAGAACCTAGTGTATAGCACAGGGAACACTACCTGGTGCTCTGTGGTATCCTAAGTGGGAAGGAAATCCAAAAATGAGAGGATGTATTTTATACATATGACTGATTCACTTTGCTGTGCAGAGGAAACTGACACGGCAGTGTAAAGCGATGTTACTCAAAAAAAAAAAAAAAAGCCTGGGTAAGATTATAACAAACAAAATACACTTACAATGGATGTCTAGCTTTCCCTTGTGGACAATGTATACCAGAATCATTTCCCAGGAGGCATCATTAGGTGACATTTGTCAACTTAATGAAGTTGTAAAGGTCCAGGGTATATGGTAGTCAGCTCTGAAGGTTTGACACACGTGAAAGATGTATTTTTCACTATAGTGTGCCATGAACTAAGGACCCAAGGGTGATGTATATATAATTCTAGTAAATTAATTTTCAAAAATAAGTTATGGCCAAGCCAACTTGCTTGGATGGGGCCTTCCCAATCTCAATTTATCTGACTGTTCATTTAATAGAAAACATGTTTGTTGTCTTTTTATAATCCCAATATTTCACTGGCTAATCAACATATAAAGTCAGAGCGTATCCCCAAGAGTAGTCAAGTTCATCCTACCTTCCTATTATCTAAAATTTACTGGATTCTCATGGGCTTCCCAGGAGGCACTAGTGGTAAAGAACTCTCTTGCCAATACAGGAGATGTAAGAGACATGGTTCTGTCACTGGGTTGGGAAGATCTGGAGAAGGGCATGGCAACCCTCTCCAGTATTCTTGCCTGGAGAATCCCATGGACAGAGGAACCTGGCAGGCTACTGCCCATAGGATTGCAGAGTTGGACATAACTGAAGTGACTTAGCATGCATGCATGCATCAGTTTCTCATAAAATCATACTTAACACTAAAGATTTTGAGATAAACAGAGTGTAGGAAAACCTCAAACTCATAGAGAAAGACAGTAGAAAAGCAGTTACCAGGGGTTGGATGTGGGTGAAATTGGGAGTGATTGGTAAAAGGATATAAACTTTCAGTTACAAGATGAATAAATTCTGAGGATCCAATATATAACGTGTTGACTATAGTTGATAACACTGTATTGCATAATTGAAATTTGCTAAGACAGTAGAACTTAAACTCATAAGATAAATATGTGAGCTGATGAATGTGTTAACTTCATTGTGGGAATTTTTTTCACAATATGTATGTATATCAAATCATCACATTACATACTTTAAATTTCTTGCACTTTTAGAAATTTTCATCCCTGAGTCATTAGAAAAGAACAAAGAAAGAAGACGTGTGAAGGGTGGGGAGAAAGGTGATGAAATAAAAAGAAGGAAATTCAAGACTGGCTATACGCCCTTCCTTATTATCTTCTGTCCATCTATTTTCAGTATGATATCATGATGTTTTTACATAATTATTTTGACTGTGCATTTCTGCATATATTTAAATACAGAATTTATATTACATAAACTTTCCCTGGTGAAAGTTGATGTATGGTACAAAGTTTCAGTTATGCAGGAAGGTGACCTAGAAGGGTGGGATGGAGGGGTTTGGGAGGGAGGTCCAAGAGGGAGGGGATACATATACACATATAGCTGATTCCCTTTGTTGTACAGCAGAAGCCAACACCACATTGTAAAGCAACTATACTCCAATTAAAATAAAAAGATGAGCTCCATTGTATAGCATGGGGACTAATAGTAAACAACACTGTACTTGAACAATTTTTAAGAGGGTAAATTTTATATTAGGTATGTGTATCACCTCCCCCCCACAATGTGATAATAATAAACACAAAAGGAGGAAACTTTTGGATTTGATGGATATGTTTATGGCAATAGACTGTGGTGATGGTTTCACAGGTATATTCATCTCCAAACCCATCAGGTTATCAGATTTACATTAAATATGTACAAGTGTTTTGTATCAGTTATACCTCAATAAAGTGGGTAAATTTTTCTAAAATATAGGGATGATTCCAGACTCAGATCTCTGAGTCTGCAAATAGGTCTTATTCAGGAGAAGCAGAGACACACCAGGTATCCCTGAGACACTGCAGGGTGCAGGAATGTGGACACAGAGCTCACAGGTGAGAGTCGTCACTTTGAAGGTTCTCTGCAGCCCCTCAGCTGTGTCCCCTGCCCTTGCCACTCCCTGCTCTGCTGCCTTTTATTGGTCAGGCCTCTAGTCTTGGTCCCTCACCAGCTTCATTTAACCATCTTGGACATTGCCAAGAGAAGATTTGGGCATGATGGAGACGTTATGGGTAGGGGAGAGGTTTGAGAAGACAAAATTTGAGAACCAGATTTGGCAATGTTCAGGATGTAAGTATTTCCGATTTTATTAATTTTATTTACTTTGGTTTTTATCCCAACACTACTAATCCCTCCTGCAAGAACCTCCAGCTGACATCTTCTGATGGAATTGGTGACTTCTGCAAATGCAGCCAAGTTGGTAAAATCTGAAGTTATATTATTTATTACTGATTTAATCTTCAAAAAATCAATTCAATTCACTAAAAAGGGTTTTTGGTGGAGGGATGCTAAAAACCGGATGCTAAATCAGATACAGGAGACATTCAGTCACTCACAGAGATCCATTTTGATTTTTTTTTAATGCATTCCTTGAATTGAGAAGAAGGAAAAAAAGAACTTACGTATATGTTTCAGACTGCTCATATTGGAGTTGGGAATTGTGTTAACACGAACAACAAATTAACACATCGATTGACCTGCTTATGGTATTCCATATGCAGTGCATGTCAAGATTGTGTAAATACTATCTTAGATAAATGTATGTGTGTGGGGAGCAATCTGTTCCTTTTAAGGGTTAAAGCTGTTCAGAATTCCGCCAAAGTGGTATAGCTTGTCTAATGTAAGTTAAGAGACAACACTAAGTATTTAATAAAGGGATTCATTCAACCTGTGTAAACAAGTATTGGAGAACATTCATATGCAGTTAAAATCTGTGATTTGAAACTAAAGTAAAATTTTCAGTTTTCACCCGTGATGTCGAAATAAGGTAGGATAAATTAGACCAGAAAAATATTCTACTGCATCTACATATTATAAACATGTAGATTAATCTATATATTTCATACAAACATATTAAAAATAAAATGTGAATATTCTTTTACCACCTTGATTCATATTTATATTTTATCTTCCTACTCCCAGTCTTCAATTCCCCATTCATGAAAATTTTGGAGAAAAATAAAGACATTTTTATTTCCTTCATATAGTCCAGATTCTCTATTAGGATGCATTGTATGTATTCCCTGAATAAATTCTCACAGGGACCCTGATAGAAAAGGAACTATTCCAATTTTTTCCATATGAGAAAACAGAGACACAAAAATAAGTAGAAACAGACTTATTCATATTACTAACAAGTTTAAGATTTGGAAGTAGAAAGCTGTTTGACACGACTCTTAACAGTGGTGATCTTTTCTATTGGTACAATCTTATTTTGAAAACCTCTAGCCAGAATTTATTCCCTTGATTTAAAAAAGTCTGATGACTCTCAACTCCCTATTCCTAGAAAGTTTAAATTCCTTAACGTGGCGTTCAGTATTCTCTTCAATTTAGTTCCTTCCATGTTTTCTACTTAAGTCTCCCAACTTTTCTTCACTCGCTTTACTATCAGTTCAGTATGGACTACTTGACATTTGCTTAAAAGTCTCAGTTTTCTCTTCCTCTGTTTAATGGTTCACACTGTTTATTCTTAATTGGATTATTTTCTCTCTCTACTTATATTTGTTGAAATCCTATGTATCATTCAAGTCTTAGGATAAATATCACTTCTTCCGTAAAGCCGCTCTCTCTCTTTCTTAGCCAAGCATTCATAAACCATTGCTTACACCTCTGGTATAGAACATGGGCAGTCTGACCCTAGGCTGCAGTTATTTGTGCATCTGTCTTAGCTCATTCATCAGACTCTTCAAGGGAAGAAACCCCTCTTTATACTTTCCACAGTGCCTGGAATAGATCTAGGTACAAGGGAGATGCAATAACCATCCTTTGAATGAGTGAATTAAAGTGATAGACAACTGAAGAGTTAGATGTTATGCTTTATTAGGTGAGATCCTTTTGCTGTAGATTCTCATAGAACTTTTCAAAACTGATAAAATGAAACTTGCTCACAATAGAATCTCCAAATGTTATCCCCAGGATAGGCTCTGGAATAGTAATATAGAAACCTTCTTGGAAACCATTCCAAAATGTCAAAGATCCTTGATTCAAAAACAATGATGATGACATTAATATGGAAAACACATGCGGTAATTAAGGATGGATAGGTACGTGTGCGTATACTATGTTAGATTTTTTTTTTTGAATTGATAAACCTACATACCAAAGAATAAAACCTGTTTGTGACACATAATGTTAAGATAATTTGTCAGTAACACATGCATTGCTAAATGTTATAACAGTAAAAAATATTATAAGTTAATGCACCCATGGGTCATTCAACTCAGCTGGCAATACACCTGAATAAAAAGGGAGAGCTAGGCTTAATCTCCAAGCCTGTCATTTATTTCTTTCACACAAAAAGTATGGGACACAGGTGGCCAGAAGTCAAAGATCATACTCTGTCTGAATGCTTCATAAGGCACAGTACAAATGTATGGATCCTGCTGGGTGAAATCAAAAAGTCACTAGAACGGGGTACCATTTTAGTGACCCAGGTCAAAGGCCATACTGCTTTTGGTGTTTTACAAATGTTTGACAGATTAAATACCCACCTCCTAGGGATAACAAATAGGCCATGGAGCTAAAAGTATTCATAAGCATTAAAGCTTCATTCAGAATTCTCCTTTCGAAGGATGTAGGTCACAAGGATTAGTAATATGGTTACAAAAATTTTTTCCCGTTGTTGAAAAATTACACTCTGGACAATATCCCTGAGTGTACTTGTAGGTCACCCAATATGAAGACTAGAAAAATAGAAAAGAGTTTAAAAATAAAAAAGCAATGGTTACACCTAGACCTGTACTTTCCTGAAATGCAGCATAACCCTTTCAGGATATTTTCATATTTCATCATACATTTTTTTATTGAACGAAGTGTCATTTTATCACTGATTTACGTAAATTATACTGCTGACTTTCAGCACTTTTTATAGGTCACTATCTCTAGAAAGTTGACCTGTTATAAGATATGTTTGACAAACAACCCCTGGTGCTATCAGGACAATAATGTGTGGAAAAGTGTTTTATACCTAGTGTTATAAAATGCTCTGAAATTAAGGCATTATTATTATTTAACACGATATCTCCTTATGATTTCTTGAACTCTTATGACAGTATGCCCCCAAAGTTAGTGCTGCTGTATGCCTCTCTCTTTTTCGGTGTTCCTTTACAATTTGAAAATAATCATTTAGTTTCCTTTGTGGCTTTATGTAAACCAATGGTTTCATTTACTCGAAGTTAGAATCACCTGAAGGGATTGTTCCAACACAGATGACTGGGCCCCACCCCAGAATCAAATTAAAATTTTTTTTCAGCTTTATTGAGGTATAATTGACAAACATTGGATATACAGAAGTTGTAGAACACAATGATGATGGTCTCATATCAATTGTGAAATGATCACCACGATCAAGCTAATAGGCATTCATGACCTCACACAGTTACCTTTTTTCCCCTTCATCCCTCTGTCCCTCTCTCCTCTGGCAACCAACACTTTGTTCTCTGTGTCTATGAGTCGGCTTCTAGTTTGGTTTGTTCATTTGTTTTGTTTTCCTTGAGATTCCATAGAACTTTCTACTGAGTAGTGGGGTCCAAGCACTGGCATTTCTAACATGCCCAAAGGATGCAGATGCTGCCGGTCCAGAGAACACACATAGGATCCACTGACATAAACAACCTGCCATCATAACAGCTTTGTTTCCTTTAATCCTGACTCCTAGAAGATCTACATGTGTGTGTGCTCAGTTCTGTCCAACTTTTGGTGAACATATGGATGGTAGCCCGCCAGGCTCTTCTGTCCATGGGATTTCCCAGGCAAGAATACTGGAGTGGGCTGCCATTCCCTTTCCAGGGGATCTTCCCAACTCAGGGATCGAACCCATGTCTCTTGCATCTCCTGCACTGGCAGGTGGGTTCTTTACCACTGAGCCACCAGAGAAGCCCCAAGAAAGAGCTACAAGCCCAATAAACCTTCAAGTTAGTAAGAGGTGGGCAGCTGATTCTGAGAAACATGATTAACTAAAGCTCCACTCAGGTGCTGTGCAACTATATCTGGATGGATGACTTCAGATATTGTGTGAGGACATAAAATACTAAAAGAAGAAGCAAATTGAGCTTTATAATTAATAGTTGTGATGAACTCTGTTATTTTTGAACATCTTCCCATGATTTGCATATTATCAGCAACCCAAGCTGAGTGTGGGTTTGCCTCAGAACTACACTATAAATCATCAGAGGTAGGTTTAATAGTCATTACCAACGCTTGTGTTCCACACTGAAATGTCTTTGTCTGCTTACTTTCTCCTCTTCCTTTGCATTCCACTGATCATCAATCACAAAAGCAGCTTGGCCATTTCTCTCTGTCTTGCCTCAGTGAACTCTGACTTTCCTTGACCATTAACCCCTAACTGGAATGCACATGGCCTGGGACACCTCTGTGGGCCCCTATTCACCTCTCCCAGTGAGCCTGCCTTCCTGGCACTGAGCCGCAAGGCAATATTTTCCATCTGTTGAATGAAGAGCATGACACAGCCAGTTGGATAGGGTTTTGGAGTCCACAGCAAACCAACGATGCACAACTCACTTTTATTTCACAAGCCTGTGGGAGCCCAAAGAGATAAGGGGCCTTTCTGCTAGGCTGAACACAGAGCCTGGCATTCAGAAACAAATTCTCCTTCCTGAAACACTCAATATGGTTTTTATTCAAGCCAGAAACATTGTGGGTTGGAATAATCTAAGGATGAATCTAATCGGAAGTTATCTTGAAATGTGTGAGTAAGCTTCTCTTTCATACACCAGCTGTTTCCTTTCCGTTGAATGTTTACTGGATGGCGGATCAGCCAGTCTTTATTATGCAGTAGCGGGGAAATTTTGTCTGTTCCAAAAAGAACCTCCAAGGCCTTTCAAGGAGTAGAGAGGAAGAATGGTTCATCCTGAGTTCAGACAAATTAGTGGGGGGTGGGGGAGGAGGAGAAGAGACTGATAAAATCACATCCTCAAATTAGGGAATATTTTTCTTTATAAGTATTTTTTTTAATGTTTTAGTCACAACTGCTAGTTCTCACTATCAGAATATGTGATGCAATATTGTTAAAATAGCATTGCTAAGGATACAAAAATAATTCCCCCAAGCATTTAAAAATATAGGACTTGTAATAAATGTTGATATATAAACTTTCTTAATTTACACATTGGAGGAGAAAAATTAGGTGTTAGGTATTGTTAATAGTATCATTATCTTTAAAAATCAAAATGGGGAGAAATAATCTTGGTTAAGGAAAAAATGTTATGTAATGATATTTACTTGTTTAAAACATTCTGACCCCATGGACTGTACAGTCCATGGGATTCTCCAGGCCAGAATACTAGAGTGGGTAGCCTTTCTCTTCTCCAGGGGATCTTCCCAACCCAGAGATCAAACCCAGGTCTCCTGCACTGCAGGTAGATTCTTTACTAGCTGAGCCACAAGGGAAGCCCAAGAATACTGGAGTGGGTAGCCTGTCCCTTCTCCAGCAGATCTTCCCAACCTAGGAATTGAACCAGGGTTTCCTGCATTGCAGGTGGATTCTTTACCAACTGAGCTATCAGGGAAGCCCTCCAAACATGTCAGTTGCTCTTTAAGAATTGAATTATACTTCCTGGTGTGGTTTTTCAAGTCTCTTCATGAATACACCCAAATTCTCTCCAGTCAAACAATACTCATATTAAAGATCCAAAATATTCTGACTTTTTTCTGTTTTCTCTGTCTGAAATTCCCTTTACCATCAATTTTGCATATTAAAATTAAACCTACAGACAATACTCTAATTATTTAATCTTTCTAAATCTTCCTTCTTTCACTAATACCCATCCCTCTGGAAATAATCACATTTTAACGATTTTGTGCTCTGGATGGCATTTGTGTCTCTTCTTGATGACAATGCTGTGCGCAACTACACAATAGCTATATTTTATTCTACCTGCACTGCCTTTAGAGTCTGTGCTAGATATTATACACGTGTTACTTCATTTTATCTCTACAGCAACTTTTTGAAGTTAATATTAGTGATATTATCTTCATTTACAAATAAGAAAACAGAGTTCAAAAAGGCTGAGACACTTGCTCAATGATGCTATGTGGTCAAAGTGGAATTTAAACTTGAATGTGCCTGATTAAAAAAGTTCAATTTTGGGAGGCAGAAGACCTAAACAGATATTTCTCAGAAGAAGACATACAGACGGTCAATAGGCACATGTAAGATGCTCACCTTCCCTAATTACTAGAGAAATGCAAATGAAAGCTAACTGAGGTACCACCTCACACAGGTCAGAGTGTGCGTGTCCTCAGTTGCTCAGTTGTGTCTGACTCTTGTGATCCTATGGACCAAAGTTCACCAGGCTTTTCTGTCCACGGGATTTCCAGGCATGAATACTGGAGCGGGTTACCATTTCCCCCTCTTCCCAACCCAGGGACTGAACCCAAGTCTCTGGCATCTCTTGCACTGGCAGGCAGGTTCTTTACCACTGAGCCACCTGGGAAGCCCACAGGTCAGAATAGCCATCATTCAAAAGTCTACAGATAATAAAGGATGGAGAGGTTTTGGAGAAAAGGGAACCCCCCTACACTGTATAGGAATATAAAGTGGTGCAGTCACTATGGTGAATAGTATGGAGGGTCCTTTAAATACAATATGATTTTGCAATCCCTTTCCCGGGTATATATCCAGAGAAAACTATAATTCGAAAGAAACACGCACCCAAATGTTCAAAGCAGCACTACTTACAATAACAAGACATGGAAGCAACCTAAATGTTCATCAACAGATGAATGGATAAAGAAGATGTGATACAAGTATACAATGAAATATTATTCAGCCACAAAAAAAGAAAAAAGTGAAATGATGCCATTTGTAGCAATATGGATGGATCTAGAGGTTATCACACTAAGTGAGGTAACTCAGAAAGACAATAACAAATACTATATAATATCACTTATATACAAATCTAAAATGTGACACAAATTAATTCATTTATGAGACAGACAAAGACTTATATAGAAAACAAACTTATGGTTACCAAAGGGTCTAGCAGGTAGGGGACGGGTAAATTAGGAGTTTGATATTAGCAGATACAACTACTATCTATGAAATAGATATGCAAAAGGGACCTACTGTATCTCACAGGTACTATATTCAATATCCTGTAATAAACCATAATGGAAGGAAAATACAAAAAAGAATATATACACATGTATAACTGAACCACTTTCCTGTACCCCAGAAACAACTTTGTGAATCAAGTATGATTCAATGAAAAAATTAAAAAGCCCAATTTTCTTTTTCTCTGTTCTAGTTTTGTGGGTGTTTTTGTGGAGATGCAGCAACTACAAAGTCTGATCTAATCTCTCTAGATTTCAATGCATCTGGTTTGGTACTGATACTGCCAATGAATTTTATAGGACTAAATCAAATCTATAAAAACTTGGTCAAATTTATAGAAAATGGAATATAAAACTGCTATTGGTTTTGTTCAGATATGTGTCTCAGATTCTACAATTGCTACCTATGAAATTCCAGAATACACACTCAAAGGACTCAGGCATGTAAGGTTTATATGTGCATGTATAAATGTGTGGTATAATCATCCACCGATTTTCAGATAAAAGACAATGTATTCCTTTAACATCTGTCACTCACTTTCACTTTTTTATTGAATTCTTTATGCTACTTTTGGTAGTTAAATAGAATATGAATTTTTACCTGTTAAACAACCTTCATTTTGTTAATACTTGGTTAGGAATAGGCATTTCTTACACAGGAGAACTATACAGAGAAAATCCAAATGACCCAGATAACCACGATGGTGTGATCACTCACCTAGAGCCAGACATCCTAGAATGAGAAGTCAAATGGGACTTAGGAAGCATCACTATGAACAAAGCTAGTGGAGGTGATGAAATTCCAGCTGAGCTATTTCAAATCCTAAAGGATGATGCTATGAAAGTTCTGCTCTCAATATGCCAGGAAATTTGGAAAACAAAGCAGTGGCCACAGGACAGGAAAAGTCAATTTTCATTCCAATCCCAAATAAGGGCAATACCAAACAATGTTCAAACTACCACACAATTGCACTCATTTCACATGCTACCAAGGTAATTCTCAAAGTCCTTCAAGTAAGGCTTAAACAATATGTGAACCAAGAACTTCCAGATGTACAAACTGGACTGAGAAAAGACAGAGGAACCAGAGATCAAATTGCCAACATCTGTTGGATCATAGAAAAAGCTAGAGATTCCAGAAAAACATCTAATTCTGCTTCATCGACTACAGTAAAACCTTTGACTGTGTATATCACAACAAACTGTGGAAAATTCTTAAAGAGATGGGAATATCAGACCACCTTACTTGCCTCCTGAGAAATCTGTATGCAGGTCAAGAAGCAACAGTTAGAATTGGACATGGAACAACAGACTGGTTCCAAATTGGGAAAGGAGTATGTCAAGGCTGAATATTGTCACCCTGTTTATTTAACTTATATGCAGAGTACATCATGAGAAATGCTGGGCTGGATGAAGCACAAGCTGGAATCAAGGTTGCCGAGAGAAATATCAATAACCTCAGATATGCAGGTGACACCACCCTTATGGCAGAAAGCGAAGTGGAATTAAAGAGCCTCTTGATGAAGGTGAAAGAGGAGAGTGAAAAAGCTAGCTTAAAACTCAACATTCAGAAAACTAACATCCTGGCATCTGGTGCCATCACTTCATGGCAAATAGGTGGGGATATAATGGAAACAGTGACAGACTTTATTTTCTTGGGTTCCAAAATCACTGCAGATAGTTACTGCAGCCATGAAATTAAAAGATGCTTGCTCCTTGGAAGAAAAGCTATGATCAACCTAGATGGCATATTAAAAAGAAGAGACATTACTTTGCCAACAAAGATCTGTCTATTCAAAGCTATGGTCTTTCCAGTAGTCATGTATGAATGTGAGAGTTGGACAATAAAAAAGGCTGAGCACCAAAGAATTGATACTTTCGAACTGTGGTGTTGAAGTAAACTCTTGAGAGTCCCTTGGACAGCAAGGAGATCCAACCAGTCCATCCTAAAGGAAATAAACCCTGAGTATTCACTGGAAGGACTGAGGCTGAAGCTGAAACTTCAATACTTTGGCCACCTGATGGGAAGAACTGACTCATTGGAAAAGACTCTGATGCTGGGAAAGACTGAATGCAGGAGGAGAAGGGGATGACAGAGGATGAGATGGTTGGATGGCATCACCGACTCAATGGACATGAGTTTGAACGAAATCTGGGTGATGGTGAAGGACAGGGAAGTCTGGTGTGCTGCAGTCCATGGGGTCACAAAGAGTTGGACATGACTGAGTGACTGAACTACAACAGGCATTTGTTTGCTATTGTTATGCTTTGCATAACCCCCAAGACTGTAGCCCTGCAGGTTCCTCTGCCTATGGAATTTTCCAGCCTAGTATACTGAAGTGGATTGCCTGTTCCTACTCCAGGGGTTCTTCCCAACCCAGGGGTTGAACCCACATCTCCTGCATCTCCTGCATTGGCAGGCGGATTCTTTACCACTGTGCCACATCTCCTGCATCTCCTGCATTGGCAGGCGGATTCTTCACCACTGTGCCACTTTGGAAGCATTTTCACCCTTAGTGTTTTCGTGAATTGTTTTATGAAACTTACGGGAGATTTATTTGCAATAAGCTTTGAGCCATGTTCCTTCTAAACAAGTAAGACCAAGATCTTTGATATCTAAATATACTAATGAATAATACTTGTGGAAAGTAACTCACCAAGTATAACCTTTGAACTAAAGAAATGTTACAAACTTTTCTCTATTCAAGGTCTATATCAGAACATATTGCCTCCCAGCCTATAATCAATTATGATTATGGTTACATAGACACTTTATACATTTATTTGTCCTATCTGATTAACAAAAATGTATCTTTACCAATCGCAGTGTAACAGGATGTGTATATGTGTGTAAGAAGCAAAGGTATTGGATTAACTGTAGAAAAACTCACAGTCTTTTGTTTCTCCTCTACTTTAAAATGTCACAAAATTTACATAGACCAAAGTTTAGTATCCTTCCAAATATAAATTTTTACATTGTCACTTGATAATAAAATGCTTATATACAGATGCAGTCTACCATTAAAAAACTCATAGTCTATTTTGTGTACATATGTAATTACTGAAAGAAATAAAACATTCTGCCTCCAATCTCCCTCACTTCCAAACTACCCTTTTTTGTCATTTAGAGGAATTTTTCTAAAATGGAAACAAGAATATAACATGTTCTTACTTGAAGTCCTTCACACACTCCATGACTCATGATAAAGTTCAAATTTGTTGGCTTATCCCTCCAAATAGCTTTTTTTAAAAAATTATTTTTAATTGACGGATAATTGCTTTACAATATTGTGTTGGTTTCTGCCAAGACATCATCATGAATCAGACAGAGGTATACATATGTCCCCTCCCTCTTGAACCCCTCTCCCAATCCCACCCTATCGCAGCCCTCTACGTTGTCATAGAGCCCCAGTTTGAGTTCCCAAGTCTTACACCAAATTCACACTGACTATCTATTTTACATATGGTAATGTATATGCATCCATGCTACTCTCTTCATTTGTCCAACCCTCTCTCCCCCCACCCCCCATGTCCATAAGTCTGTTCTCTATGTCTGTGTCTCCATTGCCGCCCTAAAAATAGGTTCAACAGTACAATTTTTCTAGATTCCATATATATGTGTTAATACACAATATTTGTTTTTCTCTTTCTGACTTATTCACTCTGTATAGGTCCCTGCAAAAAACTGACTCCTTAGAAAAGACACTGATGCTGGGAAAGATTGAAGGCAGGAGAAGAAGGGACGACAGAAGATGAGATGGTTGGATGGCATCACCAACTCACTGGATATGAGTTTGAGCAAGCTCCAGGAGTTGCTGATGGACAGGGAAGCCTGGCGTGCTGCAGTTCATGGATTCGCAGAGTTGGACATGACTCAGTGACTGAACTGACAGGTCCAAATTGTATTTGACATGGTTCCTCCCTACATCTCTAGCCTTAAACAAGAAGACATAGATCTTTTTATTTTCTGAATTAACCACTTTATTTGGGAGAATCTGGAGATAGTTAACCAAGAAAGTGATGTGAAAAAACTCTTAAAGAAGAGATGGACATTGACAAGTAGAGGGAAAAAGGGGTGCGAGTAAGTGTGGAGGGTGTGAGGTGTTACAGGCCAGGGCAAAGGATGAGAGCCAGAGAGGTGTGGGTTGCCAGGAGCAGAGGAAGAGTTTACAATGAGAATAAATGTAACTGTGAACTAGAATCTGGATAAAGGATGGAAGTTGCTACTTTTTAAATTCACAGATGGTTCCTAGATTTTTAGAATTAGAAAGAGTCTCAGAAATTGAAGAGAGGAGATGAAGAAGAAAGAAGAAAAAAGTAAGCTTAGTCCTTTAATACAACTCAGCTTTACAATTTTATTCTACACTAACTATATTTCAGCAAAATTATTTTGCTGCTAGTAATAAATCCACCCAACATTATCACACATTTAGTTACCAAGTTAGATCCTGAAGCACATAGAAATCATTTCACATTCAATACTATTAAGCCATCATTATTTCACATGTAATACTAAACAGTTAATAAATGGAGTCCTAGGTAAATGTACCCTTAATTCTTACGGTTAAAGTCATATATTACAGCAATGGAAGATCACAAGCCTGTATTCTTAGTTTTAGTTGCTGAATAGTGATTCAGGTCATGGCTTTATTTTCCTTTCCAGTAATTATTTAGTACTGTTGATAGCGTTCATTTCCACTGTGTCCTGTTTAAAAATAAAGTAATATATTTCTTTCCCAAATGTCATCTTAGTATTACATAGCACCTAAAACTTTCCCAATACATTTACAAAGAGCCTTGAGAGGAACAGGAGAAGGAAAAGCTGATTCTCATTACTCTTTTGAAGTTGAGACTAAAAACAAAAGATAAGAGTAGGAAATTACTTATATCCGAGCCAGCTTCCTATCATCATTAATGAAGTTATCTTCATCTCTTTGAGTTGTTTACTGTTCTGATTTAATATAAAAAGTTGCTGGTTCTTAAACACACTGTTTTCTTTTGAGGTTAGTATAAAGTAGATAATAAACTATCCATAAACCACAAAAATGAACGTATAAATCTACTGTGCAGTTTTTATTATGCTTCGGACTTTTTATATTCCTCATGTATTGATCATGAGTGACAGGTTTACATTTAAATTCTTTTTCTAGGCTTTGAAATTAAATTAAGATGATAAAGGAAGATAATTTTTACTGTTTTAATTTGAAGTGAATCTATTTTATACATTTCTATTAAGATTTATTAAATGCATCAATTTCCTAAAAATCTATCTTAGTAAAATTTATTGAAAAGCATAATTTTATTAGTAACTTCATTATTAGATTGTATTTACAAAATGCCTCCCCATAAAATGTAAATTAAGTGTCCCTGCATTGAGACAAAAAATTAGCTCTCATTTCTCTTTCTTTTACATCCTTCAAGGTAGTGGGGCTTATGCAGAGTCTCTATAGTTGTTTGCTATTTTTCACTGTGTCTTTAAGGTCCGCCACACAGACATAATAACTATATCCACAGTTTGATAGAGTGCTACATTTCTTCCTTCTAATACAGCAGACTCAGCTTCATTCATTGGATTGGGAAGACATAACAGAGTTCAAATGACAGTATATTATTCCTATAAATTTAAAAGACTGTTATCAACTATTTCATAATCCAGACAGAATAGTACCTTAACAGGAAGAGCTTTCAATTTTACTTGTCACATATCATGTGCTTTTCAAGCTCTGTTCTTTTTCATGATATATGTTTGTATACTTTGCAGCATTTCTGAAAATCAGGTACAGAGCATTTGAA
>NW_011494926.1:2191310-2194532 GCF_000754665.1 Bison bison bison | reverse complement strand
TCTCCCCTTGTCATTTTATTTCTCATTGAGGATACATCTAATGTCTCCAGTTAAAAGGCATAGAAAGCCCAGAGGCCTCTTGATCAACTCCTCGCCAAGCATTTTAAGCAGAACCCTTTTCCCATTGTGGAGTGCACTAAAAAGAAAATTTCCCCCTGAAATTAGGACTTTTCTATTTAATGTATTTCTCATAGTGCCTTTATTTTCCCCTCACAACACGGCAAAGCTATGACAACAGACTTCTAAGAGCTGCAAGGACAGAACATCTTCCATTAGCAACAATCAAGCTCTACTAGTCTCTGTGACCATTTATACCAGCACTTAGATATGCTTCTTTCCTATGGAGGAGATACAGAAGATGTAATGGTCAGTCCCTGAAGCCAGATCAAAACTCAGAGATGTGTTCATACGTATTTCTTTCTTGTTTTGGGTCTGGTGTGATGTGGGACCAAGGAGGTAGCCTGCCACAACAGATAACCAAAGCCAGACGCCAGTAAGATTGTCCTACTTGTCTATGGACAGAGCAGATACTTTGCTGACACTTGGTTTTTGAGACCACACTGGTTACTGGAAAGGAATCATTAATACATTGTATTTTAATCTGTTGACCAGAGTAAGAACAATTGCTTTTAAAGAGCAGAAAAAGAAACACACAGGTGGGAAGCCAAGTGTGAAGATAAAATATTAAGCTACTACCATGGTTTCAAATTTTGACTAAATAATTTTATTACTATTTTTATTTATACTAGATATATAACCCAAATCAACAATCTGTAGTTATAGGTATGAGTTAACCTTCCTTAATCCATTGAGCTTAAAGTCTCCTTCAGGGTAATATCTTTTTCTGCTGCCAAAGGGAGTGTCTGAAAACATTAAACTGATCACGTCATTTCTATGTTGCAAATAATTTAATAGCTCCCTTTAGTACAAAAGTCCAAATTCCCACTCAGAACATGTTAAGATTCTTCTGAAACTGGACCTTAACTACATTTATAATTGTATTTTCCACCACACTTCTGGGTACACGTTGAGTTCTGCTGCTGCTGCTGTTGTCGCTTCAGTCATGTCCAACTCTGTGCGACCCTATGAACCACAGCCCACTAGGTTCCTCTGTCTGTGGAATTCTCCAGGCAAGAGTACTGGAGTGGGTTGCCATGCACCGCTCCAGAGGATCTTCCCAACTCAGGGATCAAACACTGGGTCTCCTGCATTGCAGGCAGATTCTTTACCACTCAGTCACCAGGGAAGCCCTACATGTTGAGTTCTACTCACACTGAACTACTGTAGCTCCTAATCCAACACACCTATTCCTTTATTTACATTTCTGAATTCCTAGAGGTCAGAGACCTTGGTGTTACCATCTTGTTTTCTTCAGCAGCCTTGGATGTAGAAGACTTTGAGACCTTGTGGGTTGAATGAGCTCATAACTTGTGTTATGCTTAGAGCTCATAAGGCATCACCGTGTACCTCGTCTCATTTAATTCTCACAACACAGTGAGTTGGGAGGGCAGCAATTACCATATTCTCCAAGAAACGGAAGTTTCAGCAGAATAACCCATTCACGTGAGGTCTCAAAGCTGGCAAGTGATATAGCCAAGATTCTACCACCCTTTACTAATCACCTTTTTCTTAATTATTAATACCATGTATTAATGGTTGTCATGTATAACGACACTATGGTCTTGGTGTCATTGTCATTCACTTATTTCTTTAGTTCCTTTTGGGGATTGTTACATATAGAAGTAGGATGGAAAAAATACATGTATTCAAATAAAACAAAATCATGGCTTACTGTAAAACTCCATTAATGATGCAATGTACAGCTAAATGCTCTCTGTACGAAATTAATTTGTTCAATTAACCCTACAAAAATTGTCTGGCACCTTGTATTCATCCATTATGCATGTTTTCATGTACCCTTTTTGCAGATGAGTGGTACCCTCTGTGTGCCAGGCCCCCTGTTAGATGCTAGGAAACAAAATCTGAGCCCCTTCCCTCAGGGAATTCTCTGTCTGGTGAAATAGGGTCCTAGTCAGCTTGGGCTATCATAACGATATACCAACGACTGGGTGACTTAAACAATAGACGCTTCTATTTTCCAGAGGCTAGAAATTCAAGATCAGGGTGCTACATTTTTAAAGTTAGGGTAGAAGTTTGAAAGAGATCAAATATTGATCATTTAAGTTTTCGCCAAAACGATTTTCTTTAGAGTGTGTGCATGCGTGCTAAGTCGCTTCAGTTGTGTCCAACTTTGTGGACCTATGGACTGTAGCCTGCCAGGCTCCTCTTTCCTACTTACTTCCTCAAAAGTTATTTCAAATGTTAAAAATTTCCCACAGGTCTCCTCGATGCCTCTTCCACCTTAACTGCCAAAAGCCATATGCGGCCGTTTCTGATGGCTACAATCTTCTACTTTCAGATGGTGGCTGCTCAGAGAAAAATTCAAATTCGAGGCTTGAGGAAGATCAATTCTTAGTTTTTGTTTGGAGTCTGAGTTTGTTTAAAGAAAAGTTAAAGCACTTGAAAGTAAATGCAGTTAGCAACAGTATTAGAATAAAAGAATTTAAGTGCTGTCAGGGCATTTTTGCTGCTGCTGCTGCTGCTGCTAAGTCGCTTCAGTCGTGTCCGACTCTGTGCGACCCCATAGACAGCCCACCAGGCTCCCCCATCCCTGGAATTCTCCAGGCAAGAACACTGGAGCGGGTTGCCATTTCCTTCTCCAATGCATGAAAGTGAAAAGTAAAAGGGAAGTCGCTCAGTCGTGTCCGACTCTTAACGACCTTATGGACTGCAGCCTACCAGGCTCCTCCGTGCATGGGGTTTTCCAGGCAAGAGTACTGGAGTGGGTTGCCATTGCCTTCTCCAAAGGGCATTTTTAGGCAATAAGAAATATAGATCCACAGCTTCAGTTCAGTTCAGTCACTCAGTCGTGTCCAGCTCTTTGCGAGCCCATGGGCTGCAGCATGCCAGGCTTCCCCATCCATCACCAACTCCTGGAGTTTACCCAAATTCATCTCCATTGAGTTGGTGATGCCATCCAACCATCTCATCCTCTGTCATCCCCTTCTCCTCCTGCCTTCAATCTTTCCCAGCATCAGGGTCTTCTCAAATGAGTCAGCTCTTTGCATCAGGTGGCCAAAGTACTGGAGCTTCAGCTTCAACATCAGTCCTTCCAAAGAACACCCAGGACTGATCTCCTTTAGGATGGACTGGTTGGATCTC
>NW_011494926.1:2180825-2191210 GCF_000754665.1 Bison bison bison | reverse complement strand
ACATCAGTCCTTCCAAAGAACTCCCAGGGCTGATCTCCTTTAGGATGGACTGGTTGGATCTCCTTGCAGTCCAAGGGACTCTCAAGAGTCTTCTCCAACACCACAGTTCAAAAGCATCAATTCTTCAGTGCTGAGCTTTCTTTATAGTCCAACTCTCACATCCATATATGACTACTGGAAAAACCATAGCTTTGACTAGATGGACCTTTATTGGCAAAGGTAAACAAAAGGTAAACCTTTGTTGGCAAAGTAACAGCTTCAGAAGTTGCTAAAATTTGGAGACCAATTTAGAAATCACTTTGAAATGATCTCCATCATTCAGGTGATGGATCTGTGTGTGTTCTTTACTCCTGGAATGGGAGGAATGCTAAAGATCAGAAGGCACTTTTAACACTGTGACTGAGAACTCAGGTCTTGGACTCTGATAGTTTGCCGCCAAATTACTGCTCCAGGAATTTCTTTATCACTTTGGGTAAGACATTCAAAATATCCTAGGCTCAACAGAAACATTGGTAACATGGAGATAAAAACAATTTCAGAGTTCTAGTTGAGGATTAAGTGGGATAACGCATAAAGGGCGGATCAGATGCCTGACATTTACTCCATCCTCAGGAAGTGCTACTTCATATTATTATTAATGTTATCATTCTTAGCCTATGTACAAAAACTGGCAGGCTTGCCTTTCACCAGTTGTTGGTTTCTTAAACAACTATCCATCACAATCTTTCCCACTGTACACATAGAATACTTGATAAAACATAAGGGGTCTATTTAATGGCTTAAAAAAAATTCACTAGTAAGAGTCAGGAAAAAGCACCTGGTGACTGTTAGTATATTCACCGTCTACAGGAAATTCAATTCAATGAAGAAAGGAAATCCAACATCAGTCTGGAACAACTGTCAGACTCTAACATTGATTTTCGTGAGTGTGGAGTGATAATCTTTAAGCCAAGTTTCTTAGAGAGAAAGCTTTACAAGGGGGTTGTCTGATAGTTAAGACTGTTTTAAAAGATATTTCTGTAAACATGCTAAAGTGCTTCCTGCCTGGGACTAGCTCTTGCTGAATGACAGGGCACTGTACAGCCTGAGAGCCTGGAGCTGAAAACGCAGGAAGCTATAGGTCATTCTTAATGAATAAATCATGTGTGTTCCTGCCGTCAATTCTGCTAACGCTTTTGTAGAAGCCAAGGCTAATGCCGTGGTAAACTATCAATAATTAGGACCAAGCGGGTCAGCTATTTAGTATCCTGACATAGCAGTCACATCTGTTTCTGCATACATTTCTTTTAAAGCACTCGAGTACAACTTAGAAAAAAATTAGTTCCTAGCATGCATCATTTTTTTTTAACCAAAACTTTTTCATGGGAGGAAACAAAACATCCATAAAACAAACTAGTTTTGAATAATAAAGATAACTCATTTCATGCTAAGTTGCTTCAGTCGTGTCCAAGTCTTTGTGACCCTATGAACTGTAGCCCGGCAGCCTCCTCTCTGTCCACGAGATTCTCCAGGCAAGAATACTGGAGTGGGTAGCCATTCTTTTCTCCAGGGGATCTTCTGATCCAGGGGTTGAACCAGGTTTCCTGCAGACAGATTCTTTCCCATCTGAGCCACCAGGGAAGCCCAGCTGTTATTAGAGGCATTTAATTCTTCAATTATTTATTAACATTGGATTGAATGTCTTATATTTAAAACTTCATTAGTTGCCATAGCAATCTTGGCAATGTATCTACAATGTTAGTAGGAAAAGGAAAAAAGAGCTGGGAACAACAAAATAAAAGGGGAAAAAAATTAGGCACTTTATCTTTTCAAAAAGAATCTAAATTAATCACTCCATTTTGGAAGGAAAACATGTTATTTTTAAGGAATGTACAAATCAAACATATGCTTAGCAATTTACTTTATTTTATATAAATTTATGTGACTTTTACACACATTCATTTTATATAAGCAGTTATAATCTTCCTTTAAAGACAGAGATGTAAATCAGTAACTAAACACAACATACATGTCTTCTCATTTTAAAATGATTTTTAATGCTTACTTTTATTCTATTCGAAGTCATAAGTTTACCCAGTGTTTGTTTTAATTCTTAATTGCACTGAAAACCTTTTCTTCATTTAGCAAGTATCTGCACATTTTGGGCAATTTTGGTTTTCATACAGTTTTTTTTCTTATACAAAAACATTCATTCAGTAGATATAACTGTGAAGCTAGAACTACACTTTTTATAAACATACTTGGCCTAATAGTCATGTGTTTCTTATCCTAAGGAAGCTTTATTATTAAATTAGATAAGACAGTTAGGTGAATTCATTTTTTTTTAATTTTTTGCCCCTGTTTTAGTTTCCTGAGCCATACAGCAAATTCCTGTTGGCTATCTATTTTACATACATTATTTTTACAATAACATATGATAATGCTAGGATAAAGGCCTTAATAGGATCTGAGATGAGCACAGAAGAGAGGCAGTTAAGTCATGTAGACTGGTGATCAAAGCATAATTAGAATAGTTCAGGAGGAGAATAACAGGATGTTAAACTAGAGTATTAGGCACAGTCCTGATCACAAATGGCCTTGTGGGTTAATTGAAGCACTTGATTTTGACTAGAGAGCTAAAGGAGGCAGTCAAGAATCTGAATGAGAAGTAATGTGTGATTAGATATGCACTTTCAGAAACTTCCTCCCCTTCAGGGGTAGAGGATAAATATTAGAGTGATGAGGTTAGAGGTAAGAGACAAGTTAGTAGGTTGCTGCTACAGGTAAATAATAAAGGATGGTTTCTGGATTAATGTAGTAGTTTATAATGATAGCAGACTTGCATGGAAGTTGACATATTTGAGAGGTCCTTAAAATATAAACTCATAATTACTTGGTGATGTGGGTGGTAAGGAGGAAGAGGGAGAAAATATGAGCGAATCTTGCATTTCCCAAATTAATTTTTCTAAAATAGACACATCACTGAGAAGAATTGTTGATTATTTTTTGAATGCTATTAGGTGGAATTGTAAACAATACTCAAGTTTTAAATATGTATGTATTCATGTGGTTTGAGTGCAAAAATTAAGAAAACTGTTCTAGTTTCCTGTGGCTGCTATAACAAACTGCCACAAACGTAGTGACTTAAGACCATAGAAAGTTATTATCTTACAGTTCTGGATTTTGAAATTCTACCATCTCTACCATTGAACTACCATGATGTAGAAAAAAGTATTAGATTTACATTTTTTTCTTTTAGGAATAAGAGACCAAAAATACAACACATTGATTTTAAAACACTGGATAAAAAATAGCAAAAGAGAGTGATCCTTGAAACACAGGAAAGTAATTGACATAGGTGACCACAACAAATGCCCTAGCATAGGACAGTTTGCAGAATGCAGTGAAGGCCGAGAAAAATCAGAGCCTGGCTGTCTTGGGAGGTAAAGATCAGAGATTTGGGAGATCAACTAGTTAGAATTTTGGGGACAGCACAATGGAGAAAAAGCAATTACATCAACAAGGTGCTGAAGATCTTTAGAAAGGATCTCTTGAGTTTAGAGATAAGTATTAATCTACAGATATGAGACAGAAAAAACTATTCAAAGCCAAAGGGTGGGGGTGTATAAAACAGTAGGTCAAATAATTCCCTTCATAACATTTGGGAACAAGTTAGAGTCCTCAGAAATATATCACCTGACCTGTTCATGGAAAATCTATGCAAGCCAGAAGGCAATCAAATAGTATCTTTGAAATACTAAAAGGGGGAAGAAGCTGTGAATTTAGGATTATATACTATTAAAAATATCTTTCAAAATTGAAAGTGAAATAAAGATTTTCAGACCACCAAAAGGGAGAAAGTCCACTCACAGCAGGGCTAGATTACTACACACACACACACACACATATAAATACATGTATATATGTATACATTCATATATACATATATATACATACATATATACATACACACACATGCACACATATATGTATGCATGCTAAGTTGCCTCAGTTGTGTCCAACTCTTTCTGACCCTATGGACTGTAGCCTGCAAGGCTCCTCTGCCCATGGGATTCTCCAGGCAAGAATACTGGAGTAGATTGCCATGCCCTCCTCCAGGGGATCTTCCCAACCCAGGGATTGAACCCATGTCTCTTATATCTCCTGCCTTGGCAGTTGGGCTCTTTATAGCTAGTGCCACCCAGGAAGCCCTGAATTTATATAACATATAAATTATATAAACATATAATTTATACTGCTGCTGCTACTGCTAAGTCACTTCAGTCGTGTCTGACTCTGTGTGACCCCATAGACGGCAGCCCGCCAAGTTCCCCCGTCCCTGGGATTCTCCAGGCAAGAACACTGGAGTGGGTTGCCATTTCCTTCTCCAATGCATGAAAGTGAAAAGTGAAAGTGAAGTTGCTCAGTCGTGTCCGACCCTCAGCAACCCCATGGACTTCAGCCTACCAGGCTCCTCCGTCCATAGGCTTTTCCAGGCAGGAGTACTGGAGTGGGGTGCCATTGCCTTCTCTGATATAATTTATATAACATATAAATTCAGTAAGCAAAAATAAAATTATATCACATAAAAATATGGAGCTACAAAAAAGTGTTAAGGCCCTAAAGGAAAGATAACTATTTGGATAAGAAACAAGAAAAATAAGAGTAAGTTAACCATAATGTCATAGAATCAGAAAAAAAATAAATAAATAAAGAGCAGAGGTCAATGGAAAAAAAAAACCCTGAAAAACATTAGAGAATAATTGTTGTTACAGTTGTTATTGTTGTTTGATGTTTAGTCTCTAGTTTGTGTCTAACTCTTTTGTGACCCCATGGGCTGTAGCCCACTAGGCTTCTCTGCCCATGGGACTTCCCAGGCAAGAATACTGGAGTGTGTTGTCATTTTCTACTCCAGGGGATGTTCCTGACTCAGTGATTCAACCCACGTCTCCTGCATTGGCAGGCAGATTCTCTACCAGTGAGCCACCAGGGATGCCCTGGAGAAAAAATGGTGGTTTCTAATTTTGATTTCTCTGAATAAATCGATGCAACTGATTACTGTATATTCTTAATGATCAAGAAAATAGGAGACACACTATCAATGTTTATTGGCTTAAAATTGTTAACAATTTTAAGCCAATAAATTTTGTAACTGGATAAATTCTTTAAAAGATTTGAATTGTCAAATGCCACTCAAGAATGTGAACATATGAGTGCCGTCAATTACAAAAGTGAAGTCGCTCAGTCGTGACTCTTTGCAACCCCATGGACTGTAGCCTACCAGGCTCCTCTGTCCACGGAATTTTCCAGGCAAGAGTTCTGGAGCAGGTTACCATTTCCTTCTCCAGGAGATCTTTCCGACCCAGCGATCGAACCTGGGTCTCCTGCATCGCAGGCAGAAGCTTTACCGTCTGAGCCACCAGGGAAGCTACAATTAGAGGCTAAATTGTATTGTCATCCAACTTCCCCTGAAAATTTATATGTTAACGTTCTAACTTCCAGGACCTCAGAATGTGACTGTGTATGGAGACAGGACCTTTAAAGAGGTAATTATGTTAAAATAAGGTTGTGAGATCAGATCAGATCAGATCAGTCGCTCAGTCGTGTCCGACTCTTTGCTACCCCATGAATCGCAGCATGCCAGGCCTCCCTGTCCATCACCAACTCCCGGAGTTCACTCAAACTCATGTCCATCGAGTCAGTGATGCCATCCAGCCATCTCATCCTCTGTCGTCCCCTTCTCCTCCTGCCCCCAATCCCTCCCAGCATCAGAGTCTTTTCCAATGAGTCAACTCTTCGCATGAGGTGGCCAAAGTACTGGAGTTTCAGCTTTAGCATCATTCCTTCCAAAGAAATCCCAGGGCTAAGGTTGTGAGGGTGGGCCCTAATCCAATCTGACTGGGTTGTTATAAGGAAAGGAAATTTGGATACACAAGAGAGAGCAGGAGCTTGGACACACAGAGAAAAGACCTTGTGTGGACACATTGAGAAAGGGGCCATCTGCAAGCCGCAGAGGGAGGTCTCAGGGGAAGTCAAACCTGCCAACACCTTGATCTTGGACTTCCAGCCTCAAGACTCTTGGAAAATAAAGTGTTGTTTAAGCTACCCAGTGTGGTATTTTTTTTTTTTTTATGGCAGTCCTAGCAGATGAGTTCTGCTTCAGATCTATTTACATTAATTAAATTCTTCTGATTAAAAATCTTATAGAAAATAGGATCAGGTAGCTTCACTTGTAAACTCTTCTAAATATGCAAAGCTTTATTTGATTTCAATTCTACACAGAATCTTCCAGAAAGCAGAAAAGATGGGAACACCTTGTAATGTATTTTATAAGGCCGGTTTTACTCTGATACCAAAACCAGACAAAATCATTCGTCAGAAAGAAAAATTGCAGCTTAATCTTTTTCATGAATGTAAACACAGAGTCCTTAAAAACATTTTAAGAAATCAAATCTACAGATAAATAAAAGGATATTGTGAAAGGCAGAATAATGACTTTTCCAAATGTCCATCTTGTAATATCTGAAGTTTTTTTTTTTTTTCCCACCATTATGGCTAAATCTTTAAAATTTGAAGCAAACAAACAAAAACCCCAAGTTACAGAAGGATACGTACAGCTTGATTACCACTTTTATAAAATGTAATAACCTGCAAAAGAATACTCTTAAGCTATATGTTCATAGGTAGATATGACTCTTAATACTTAATTAATACTCAATACTCTTAAGGTATATGAATACTCTTAGTATTAATACTCTTAATACTCTTAAGGTATATGAACATTCATAGGTAGTAAATGACTTGCATAGATATGATAAACACAAAACCTCATATGTGAGGAAAGAGTTCACAACCATGGATGGGTATCCAGGAGCTAATCTCTGGAAACTATTAACATGTTACTTTACATGGCAAAACTTCATAAATTAAGAATCGTAAAATGGGTCGTATGGTAAAGGTAGTTTGATAGGTCATATATATAAATACACATAAATCAATAGGACAAAAGCAACAAGAAAACTCAATATATAGTTGGAAAAATGACACCAACAGGCATCATTTGTTAAAATAAAATAGAGAAAATAAAATGAATAAACAGGATAAAATATCTCATACTCCTGATAAACAGGTACTACTTTATCATATTCATTAGATGGGTAAAACCAAAAAATCTGGAATGTATGTAAAGCAAGAACTTCTATGAATTGTTGATTCAGAGTGATTATCAATACCTTGTGAATGTTGATGTTATTTACATCATAAACTTTAGCTTTGTACTTTTAGATGTAAAACCTAGACCCCCAGGCTCTAGCTTATATGCAAAAAAACAAAAACAAAAAAAAACCCCATGTACACAATAATTCATTAAAATCTGGCTTAGCTTTAATTGAAGGAAACTGTATTTATCTATATATTCATCAATAGCATGAAGGAAAACGGATGTGCAATGTATTAATGTAACACAGTGGGAAATACCTAAAATGAATGAACTAGCAGGATGTATATGAATATGGACATATTTAGAGATATAGCTTTTAGTGCCCCAAAGCAGAATAAATAATAATATATACAATATACTATTCAATAAGTTTAAAAATATTCAAAATAAAACAGTATGGCTATATAAAAGTATAGTAAAAATATAAAAAATTTTCACTTGAATGAAAATCACCAAATTCAGACTTCTGAATATCTCAGAGGAGGAATGGAGGGAAGTAAAATCAGGGCGGGAGAAACAATTCAAAGAGTATAAGAGATTCAAAACAAATTGGGCAAAATGTTAAGGTGTCCTGAACCTGGGTATCTTTATATTGATAAGGCTTATAACAGTTTTCTTTGCACTTCTCAGTATGTTTGAATTATTTAATAGTAAGATAGATGATTTACAAGAGAAGTTGCTATTATCTTTATCAAATAGTTTAGGCTCATTTTCTTTAACTTCATTTTACTGATAATTTATGTGCTAATTAACAAGTTCACAGCTCAGTGAGACAGCACTGCATGACAGTTAAACCTCTTCTTATCCGATCTACTGTTTTACTGTTATAAGAGTTGTTCCACTGAGAGTTGTTCAACTGTAAAGTTATAGCCCTTGAGGACAAAAAAAAAACCTATATCTGATTGTATTCAATTTAAGTCATACTTTGTGTGCATAACCTTTTGCCAGCTGCCTCTCTCCATTTCCGCTGACTTTAGCACCCTCTTCAGACAATAGTTCTGAACCTTTAAAAGCCCAGAAACTTGCTTTTACTGTCACATGACACAAGAGATTCTGTTTACATGTGGATGACTTACTGACAATTATTTTAATATCACTTATAAAAAGTCCTTTGTGGATCTATGTCTTCTGCTATCTTGGCAATTGCAATGCTGAGATGGAAAGACTCTGTTAAATTGTAAAAGCACATCTGAATTTTATCCTCACCATAAAAATAATTGTTGGAAAGTTCCTGTAACAGAAACCAAAAGATAAAGAGTCCACCTGGAATATATAGGTTTAGCTGCTTGTGAGTTACTGCTGTAAATCAGTTGAGGAATGTAACAATGAATTTTAGCAAAATGTAAGGTTGCTATATTTGTTTCATTTGGTGTCCGGTGATTCTATTACATTCTTTAATAGTTTAGAAACCTGGGTTTTAATATTCTCTTTATTTCCTTATTCTGATTCTTTTCATCTCTAAACTATGGACAATAATATTTAACTGGTTTCAGAAAGATTTGTAGTGTTGTAATATCTCTGATTCTCTCATAACAGTTATCTTCCTTTTTTAAAAAGGAGAAATGAAGCAGAAACATTAAAAAAAAAGTGTTATCTACGCATTCATGAAGAATTTGGTTGTCTGGACTTTTCATTTCATTATACACCCTAAAATTATTTTCTTATTTGGGCAAATTTTAATAGGTTTTAAATTGTTAAGTAAGATCTCCTCTTCCCTGGAGAAAAGATTTTGAGAATTAATTGCAATAGGTTTAATAATACAGAAGTCCTATCAAATATATATTTTTAAAACGCTTGAAAACACATGTACCATTTCATTCACACAGACTCATTCCTAGAAAAAATTTTAATCATCTGGATCTATATTTCAGAGTAGTGCAAATATCTCAATATAAAACATATTAACATAACATTTTATCACTTTGGAGAAAGGCAACCCTCATCCATAAATTCAGGAACAAAAAAATCAAGTCGTCTGCCCTTATAGAAACAACAATTTGAAGTAGGATTTTCAAGGTGGCAAAAACTCAAAAGTTGAGCCAGATGTTTCAATAACCTAGACTGATTTTTGGGTCTTTGTAGAGAAACAAAAATCAGGTAAATTTTTCATGACTTGAGGTTTCATTACAATTTTTGCTGCCTCCAATTACTGACAGCTGTTACTCAATCACACATCATGTTATAAATTCATACCTTCTGTTCCACAATCAAAATCAATGCCACAGGAGAGGAAATGAAAGAGAATCTACTTTACATCTAGGCCTGTTTCAACCAGGGCCTCATGCCATTAAATGAATATTAATTTCCCATCAAATGAAATCGATATTCAGTAAGTTAATACTCATGAGAGAAGCTATAATTTGGAAATTATTTATAAGTGTAAAGCCTTGGAAATGATGAATGGTACCCTTTTCAGTGCCATGAAAGTGAAAGTCACTCAGTAATGTCTGACTCTGTGACCTCATGGGCTGTAGCCTTCCAGGCTCCTCAGTCCATGGAATTCTCCAGGCCAGAATGCTGGAGTGGGCAGACCTTCCCTTCTCTAGGGGATCTTTCCTGACCCAGGGATAGAATCCAGATCTCCCACATTGCAGGCAGATTCTTTACTGTCTGAGCCACCAGGGAAGTCCAAGAATACTGGAGAGGGAGCCTAACCCCTCTCCAGGGGATCTTCCTAACACAGATGTTCAACCCAGGTCTCCTGCACTGCAGACATCTTCTTTCCCAGCTGAGCTACCAGGGAAGCCCCTTCCAGTGCTGTATAGGACTTAATTTGATTTCTTTTTTTAAAATTTCAAGTAATGTAAAATATCAGTTCAGTTCAATAGCTCAGTCGTGTCTGACTCTGTGACCCCATGAACCGCAGCATGCCAGGCCTTCCTGTCCATCACCAACTCCCACAGGTTACCCAAACTCATGTCCATTGAGTTGGTGATGCCATTCAACCATCTCATCCTCTGTTGTCCCTTTCTCAGCCCGTCCTCAATCTTTCCCAGCATCAGGGTCTTTACCAATGAGTCAGCTCTTCGCATGGGGTGACCAAAGTATTGGAGTTTAAGCTTCAACATCAGTCCCTCCAATGAACACCCAGGACTGATCTTTAGGATGGACTGGTTGGATCTCCTTGCAGTCCAAAGGACTCTAAAGAGTCTTCTCCAACACCACAGTTCAAAAGCAACAATTCTTT
>NW_011494926.1:2180103-2180725 GCF_000754665.1 Bison bison bison | reverse complement strand
AAGTAAAGTCTCTCAGTCATGTCCGAATGGACTGGAATGTGTGAATTTAACTCAGATGACAATTCAAAGCTCAGCTTTCTTTATAGTCCAACTCTCACATCCATACCTGACCATTGGAAAAACCATAGCCTTGACTAGACGGACCTTTGTTGGCAAAGTAATGTCTCTGCTTTTCAATATGCTATCTAGGTTGGTCATAACTTTCCTTCCAAGGAGTAAGCGTCTTTTAATTTCATGGCTGCAGTCACCATCTGTAGTGATTTGGAACCCAGAAAAATAAAGTCTGACACTGTTTCCACTGTTTGCCCATCTATTTCCCATAAAGTGATGGGACTAGATGCCATGATCTTCGTTTTCTGAATGTTGAGCTTTAAGCCAACTTTTTCACTCTCCTCTTTCACTTTCATCAAGAGGCTTTTTAGTTCCTCTTCACTTTCTGCCATAAGGGTGGTGTCATCTGCATATCTGAGGTTATTGATATTTCTCCCGGCAATCTTGATTCTAGCTTATGCTTCATTCTGTCCAGAGTTTCTCATGATGTACTCTGCATATAAGTTAAACAAGCAAGGTGACAATATACAGCCTTGACGTACTCCTTTTCCTATTTGGAACCAGTCGTTGT
>NW_011494926.1:2161369-2179726 GCF_000754665.1 Bison bison bison | reverse complement strand
CAAGAGGCAGGTCAGGTGGTCTGGTATTCCCATCTCTTTCAGAATTTTCCACAGTTTATTGTGATCTACACAGTCAAAGGCTTTGGCATAGTCAATAAAGCAGAAATAGATGTTTTTCTGGAATTCTCTTGCTTTTTTGATGATCCATTGGATGTTGGCAATTTGATCTCTGGTTCCTTTGCCTTTTCTAAAACCGTCTTGAACATCTGAAAGTTCATGGTTCACATATTGCTGAAGCCTGGCTTGGAGAATTTTGAGCATTACTTTACTAGTGTGTGAGATGAGTGCAATTGTGTTTGAGCATTCTTTGGCATTGCCTTTCTTTGAGATTGAAATGAAAACTGACCTTTTCCAGACCTGTGGTCACTGCTGAGTTTTCCAAATTTGCTGGCATACTGAGTGCAGCACTTTCACAGCATCATCTTTTAGGATTTGAAATAGCTCAACTGGAATTCCATCACCTCCACTAGCTTTGTTCATAGTGATGCTTTCTAAGGCCCACTTGACTTCACATTCCAGGATGTCTGGCTCTAGGTGAGTCATCACCCCATCGTGATTATCTGGGTCGTGAAGCTCTTTTTTGTATAATTCTTCAGTGTATTCTTGCCACCTCTTCTTAATACCTTGTTAGGTCCATACCATTTCTGTCCTTTATTGAGCCCATTTTTGAATGAAATTTTCCCTTGGAATTTCTAATTTTGTTCAAGAGATCTCTACTCTTTCCCATTCTATTGTTTTCCTCTATTTCTTTGCAGTGACTGCTGAGGAAGGCTTTCTTATCTCTCCTTGCTATTCTTTGGAACTCTGCATTCAAATGGGTATATCTTTCCTTTTTTCCTTTGCTTTTCGCAAATGAATCAAGGCAAATTGGAAGTGGTCAAATAGGAGATGGCAAGAATGAATGTCGACATTCTGCTGCTGCTGCTGCTAAGTCGCTTCAGTCGTGTCCGACTCTGTGCGACCCCATAGACGGTAGCCCATCAATCTCCTCCGTCCCTGGGATTCTCCAGGCAAGAACACTGGAGTGGGTTGCCATTTCCTTCTCCAATGCATGAAACTGAAAAGTGAAAGAGAAGTCACTCAGTCATGTCTGAATGGACTGGAATGTGTGAATTTAACACAGATGACCATTATATCTACTACTGTGAGCAGGAATCCTTTAGAAGAAATGGAGTAGCCATCATAGTCAACAAAAGAGTCTGAAATGCAGTACTTGGAGGCAATCTCAAAAACAATAGAATAATCTCTATTCGTTTCCAAGGCAAACCATTCAGTATCACGGTAATCCAAGTCTGTGCCCCAACCAGTAACGCTGAAGAAGCTGAACAGTTCTATGAAGACCTACAAGACCTTTTAGAACTAACACCCAAAAAAGATGTCCTTTTCATTATAGGGGACTGGAATTCAACAGTAGGAAGTGAAGAAACACTTTGCCAAGTGTTTGTTGCCTGGAGTAACAGGCAAATTTGGCCTTGGAGTACAGAATGAAGCAGGGCAAAGGCTAATATAGTTTTGCCAAGAGAATGCACTGGTTATGGCAAACACCCTCTTCTAACAATACAAGAGAAGACTCTACACATGGACATCACCAGTTGGTCAACACTGAAATCAGATTGATTATATTCTTTGCAGCCAAAGATGGAGAAGTCAAGACCAAGAGCTAACTGTGGCTCAGATCATGAACTCCCTATTGCCAAATTCAGACTTAAATTGAAGAAAGTGGGGAAAACCACGAGACCATTCAGGTATGACCTAAATCAAATTCCTTATGATTATACAGTGAAAGTGAGAAATAGATTTAAGGGACTAGATCTGATGGAGTGCCTGATGAAATATGGACAGAGGTTCATGACATTGTACAGGAGACAGGGATCAAGGCCATCCCCAAGAAAAGGAAATGCAAAAAGCAAAATGGCTGTCTGAGGAAGACTTACAAATAGCTGTGGAAAGAAGAGAAGCGAAAATGTAAAACATAGTTAATTATATATGGATACTATGATATACAAACATATTCTGTATATAGGTGTGTGTGTATGTATACTTATATGTATATGTAAATGAATATAAACACCCTAAAGAGAAAGCAATAACCCACCTATTTGAGACAAGCAAATTCTGAGAAAAAAAAATAGTCAAATATAATAGAGAAATAGAGGCAGGACTTTCCTTACTTCCAGAGTCATACTTTTCTAGTCCTAAGGAATCTATAGTTGTTATTAAGATGCCATCACAGAGATCCTCTGCAGAAGGGAAAGGCTACCCACTCCAGTATTCTAGCCTGGAAGAATTCCATGGACTGTATAGTCCATGGGGTCGCAAAGAGTCGGACATGACTGAGTGACTTTCACTTTCATTTTCATAGAGATTAGGTTGAATAGTGAAAGCATTTCTTTATACATGAAGATCCCCAGGGATATTTCAGAGAAGGCAATGGAATCCCACTCCAGTACTCTTGCCTGGAAAATCCCATGGATGAAGGAGCCTGGTAGTCTGCAGTCCATGGGGTCGCTATGAGTAGGACGCGACTGAGCGACTTCACTTTCACTTTTCACTTTCATGCATTGGAGAAGGAAATGGCCACCCACTCCAGTGTTCTTGCCTGGAGAATCCCAGGGATGGGGAGCCTGGTGGGCTGCCGTCTATGGGGTCACACAGAGTCAGACACGACTGAAACGACTTAGCAGCCGTAGCAGAGATATTTCATTTGGCTTTTGTTATGGTAAATATATGTAGTTTAGGAGAAAGCGATGTGGGAAGTTAACTGCCTTTATGGCACTTGTTGTGATCCACCTTCAGGTGCTCATGTCCAAGGCACACATGAAGTCCTGTGCTGGGAATAGACACAAGGATCACGTTAAACATCTGCATTCAATAGTGCATGCTTGCTCAGTTGTGTCCAAGTCTATGCGACCGCATGGACTATGGCCTGCCATGCTCCTCTCTCCTTGGGATTTTCCAGACAAGAATACTGGAGTGGGGTTCCATTTCCTTCTCCAGGGGATCTTCCCCAACTGGGGATTGAACCTGTGTCCCCTGTGTCTCCTGCATTGCAGGCAGATTGTTTACTACTCGAGCCACCAGGGAAGCATTCAATGGAATCCTCATATTTCAGAGTGATTGAACTGGCAGTCTTATGTTTTTCTCAGCCTATCTTTGTGTCAAGGCATAGGCTAGAGGCTTCCTACCTAGTATTTGAACAAATCCTCTGACTGTCACCTTAGGTGATAAAACAGGGTTAGTGAATCTCAAGAAGTCTTGAAGCCACCCCACAGATGTCAAGGTGTGAGGATAAGGGTTACCCACAGGAGTCCTCAGTACATTGCCCCCTGATGAAACATGTCCTTGCTGGAGCCAGATGGAATCTGCCCTCTGGAACTTTCAGTTTTGGAGAAAGAGCTACTGTAATAGGGAGAGCCATGCTGTTTTCAAATAAAAATGTTTTCTCTGCTACAGTAAAGGACTGAAATAAGCTTCCCTCAGGGCCTTGATGACACTGATCTATGATGAGGAGTGATTCGCTGCTGTCTGTGTTACTAGTGAAAATCTACTTGTGGGCCTCAACTGTCTCCTTATCCACCCATCCAGTTAAAACTAATAGTGTCCTCATGCAGGGACAGAGGCCCTGTAGGTAACCCCAAGTCTGATCCCTGACGTTATGACCACACCACTGACCACGTGAGACTGATATCCTAGTCCTTCCCAAATCCTGAAACTCTAAGAAGAAGCCTAAGTGAAGGAGGCAATGCCTTGCTTCTTTTTGTACTGTATTTGTGGTTTTCTGGAACATCACTCTGGGCTTCTCTGGTAGCTCAGATGGTTAAAAAAAAAAATCTGCCTGCAATGAAGGAGACCTGGGTTTGATTCCTGGGTCAGGAAGATCTCCTGGCAAAGGCAATTGCTACCCATTTCAGTATTCCCATCTGGAGAATTCCATGGACAGAAGACCCTGGTGGGCTACAGTCCATGAGGTCACAAAGAGTCAGACATAATTGAGTGAAGAACATCACTCTAGGTAAATCAAACTTAAAAGTACTTTTGTTCTTGTTGCAAACAATCTTTAAAAAAAATTTTTTTTATTGAAGGATAATTGCTTTACAGAATTTTGTTGTTTTCTGTCAAACCTCATAATGAATCAGCCGTAGGTATACATACATCCCCTCCCTTTTGAACCTCCCTCCCATCTCCCACCCGCTCCCACCCTTGTAGATTGATACAGAGCCCCTGTTTGAGTTTCCTGAGCCATACAGCAAATCCCTATTGGCTTTCTATTTTACATATGGTAATGTAAGTTTCTGTGTTACTTTTTCCATACATCTCACTCTCTCCTCATGCCCATAACCCTATTCTCTATGTCTGTTTCTCCATTGCTGTCCTGTAAATAAATTCTTCAGTACCATTTTTCTAGATTCCATATATATGCATTAGAATACGATATTTATCTTTCTCTTTCTGACTCACTTCACTTTGTATAATAGGTTCTAGGTTCATCTACCTGATCAGAACTGACTCAAATGTGTTGCTTTTTATGGCTGAGTAATATCCCATTGTGTATATATACCACAACTTCTTTATCCATTCATCTGTTGATGGACATCTAGAAAACTACAGGCCAATATCATTAATGAGCATAAATGGAAAAAATCCTCAACAAAATTTTAGCAAACAGAATTCAGCAACATATCAAAAAGCTCATACACCATGATCAAGTTGGGTTTATTCCAGGAATGCAAGGATTCTTCAATATACACAAATCAATCAATGTGATACACCATATTAATGAACTGAAAGATAAAAATCATATGATAATCTCAATAGATGCAAATAAAGCCTTTGACCCTGATGCTGGGAAAGATTGAGGGCAGGAGGAGAAGGGGACGACAGAGGATGAGATGGCTGGATGGCATCATCGACTCGATGGACATGGGTTTGGGTGGACTCCAGGAGTTGGTGATGGACAGGGAGGCCTGGCGTGCTGCGGTTCATGGGGTCGCAAAGAGTCAACACGACTGACTGAGCGACTGAACTGAACTGAACTGAAAACCTTTGACAAAATTCAGCCCATTTATGATTAAAACTCTTCAAAAATGGGCATAGAAGGAACTTACCTCAACTTAGTAAAGGCCATATATGATAAGCCTACAGCAAACAATATTCTCAATGGTGAAAAACTGAAAATATTCTCCCTAAGATCTGGAACAAGACAAGGGTGTCCACTTTTTTTTTTTTTTTTAATTGTACTCAACGTTACAGATCACTTGAGTAGCTTCGCCTAGCTTAGAAAAAAATCATTTTCTTGGGATGAAGTTAAGCATTTCTGTCTTTATTTCTGTGATATGTAAATCCTTCCCAGTTCATCTGAGAAAGCATTAGCTCCGTGGTCTATGCCCATTCTCAAGGAAACACTTTCTAGTAAGTCCATGGCCATCCAGGTAGAAATAGGACAACTGATAAGAAATCAGATTCCAAGTTTAATCCACAGTGATATGAGAAAGAATGTGTGGAGTAACCAAACACCATCAAAGGGCAGACAATTTTTGGAATAAGGAGTCATTTGACTTTGGGGCATCAGAAGCAATCATGTAGGACAGGATTTATTTGTAATAGGCAGTTGTCTTTTAGATGGGTATTTTTGACACATGGCTCCTACTATGCAGTAAAACTAAATAAAGAGTTTTTAAAAATTCATTGAATATGTGTCCTACCCAGGACATACAGAATCAACATTTCTATAGTTGAGACTCAGAAATTTGTGTTTTAAAATACTACTCTGATGATTTTGACACCTAGCCAAATTTGGGAACCCACTGACCAAACACTGAATATAGAAGATAATCTCATTGTCATCAAAACTCAAGGATTATAAAACAATTCTCATCACAACCCTAAGAAAATATTTCCTAGAGGTCCCAGTTGCATCAGAGTAGTTGTACCTCTTGGGTTTCTAGAATGCACATGGATTTACATGTGTGCTAAGTGGTTTCAGTTGTATCTGACTCTTTGAGACCCTATAGACTGGAGCCTGCCAGGCTCCTCTGTCCATGGGATTCTCCAGGCAAGAATACTGAGTGAATTACCATTTTCTTCTCCAGGGGATCTTCCCAACCCAGGGATCGAACCCACATCTCTCATGTCTCCTGCATTGGCAGGTGGGTTCTTTACCATTAATGTCACCTGGGAAGGCCATACATGGACTCAAGTTAGAATAATTAGGAGATTAATCACATTTTTTCCACTTAAAAATTAATTTTTATTAATCACAGAAAAATTTAAATGTATCCACAATAAAGATAGCAGTTAAAATAACACTAGCAAGCATCAACACCTACAGAGTGTTTACTTTGTGCCAATAATACACTCAAAGAACCTCAAGGATCAGAGGTGCCACAGGGGAGAATTCAGAAAATAGCAAAAGAGAATCTGGATTTGTCCAGATAAATTATTGCCTTATCTATTCCTGATTATGTATATCATTGTTACTTGAGTCTATTAGTGAGATGTTTTTAACAATAGAATTCTGCTGTAAAATTCTTTTCCATATATTTACATTAGTTCTAAGTAATGGTTTATTCATGCTTGATTAGCTTAAAAGAAGTAGTAGTAGTCCCTCAGTCATGTCTGACTCTTTTGTGGCCCCTTGGACTGTAGCCTACCAGGCTCCACTGTCCATGGAATTCTCCAGGCAAGAATACTGGAGTGGGTTGCCATTCCCTTCCCCAGGGGATCTTCCAACCCAGGGATCGAACCCAGGTCTCCTGCATTATAGGCAGATTCTTTACCATCTGAGCCACCAAGGAAGCCCTTAACCTCCTTACAAATTATGAAGAACTCCGACAGGTCATTATTATAGAGAGTTATTTAACTGTAGGTAAATTCTCTGGCAGTTTAATAACATACAGATATCTGTATATAGAGAAGCAGATAACAATGCTTCTTACAAAATGGTTGCTGATCAGTGCCCATTACCAATTCAGTGTGCTGAATTTAATATGGCTAAAGCACCCTTTTCATGCTCCCCAAGGAGTAGCTGCATTTCCACCTGTTCCCTTCCATCCCTCAGAAATATCAAGCATTTTGAAATGTCTCTTATGTAGTTCCAACAGGATTACCTATAGGTAAGGAGGATTAAAGACCTCAACATATGTGTCTTACACTTCAATAGTATGAGTTGATGTATAATGGTTTGCCATTATGTCATTTACTTTCACAATATTCCAAAGAAATAAGGAATGACACAGAGGATGATGAAGATATTGAGGATAACAATAATGACGATGATAATGACTGGAAAAGGGGTAGGGAGAGAGGGAGGAAGAAGAAAAGGATAATGACAGAGAAAAAAAAAAGAAATGGTGAGCAGAATGTAAGAACTTTAATTTCAGTTCAGTCGCTCAGTCGTGTCCAACTCTTTGTGACCCCATGAATCGCAGCATGCCAGGCCTCCCTGTCCATCACCAACTCCCGGAGTTCACTCAGACTCACGTCCATTGAGTCAGTGATGCCATCCAGCCATCTCATCCTCTGTCGTCCCCTTCTCCTCCTGCCCCTAATCCCTCTCAGCATCAGAGTCTTTTCCAATGAGTCAACTCTTCACATGAGGTGGCCAAAGTACTGGAGTTTCAGCTTTAGCATCATTCCTTCCAAAGAAATCCCAGGGCTGATCTCCTTCAGAATGGACTGGTTGGATCTCCTTGCAGTCCAAGGGACTCTCAAGAGTCTTCTCCAACACTGTAGTTCAAAGGCATCAATTCTTCGGCGCTGAGCCTTCTTCACAGTCCAACTCTCACATCCATACATGACCACAGGAAAAACCATAGCCTTGACTAGATGAAACTTTTTTGGCAAAGTAATGTCTCTGCTTTTGAATATGCTATCTAGGTTGGTCATAACTTTTCTTCCAAGGAGTAAACGTCTTTTAATTTACTGACTGGTTATTATGAGCCAGGTTCAAAGCTAAGCATGTTACATAATCTATCAAGTAGGTGCTAAATTACTACTTCTATCATATGCAAACCATTTATGCGATTTTTTAAAATCAAAAAATAAAGAGATGCTAGAATTAAAACCTAGATCTGCTTAATTCTCTAGTACAAGTTTATGAAAATCATATACTTTTGAAAAACTTGACGAATAGAAGCATTAAAAATCATATATCAATAAGAGTCAGGTCTCAGGTAGCACAAAGGAATTCCAGATATCTGCAAATATCTTCTCCTATGGCTTCTTGGTGGCTCAGACGGTAAAGCGTCTGCCTGCAATCTGGGAGACCTGGGTTCAATTCCTGGGTCAGGAAGATCCCCTGGAGAATGCAATGGCAATCCACTCCACTCTTGCCTGGAAAATCCCTTGGACGGAGGAGCCTGATAGACTGCAGTCCATGGAGTCGCAAAGAGTCAGACACGACTGAGCAACTTCGCTTTCACCTTCATGACATTTAATGACAAAGGAAATGGATGGCTTCCTTGATAAATATTCATTTAACTGCATTTTCAGAAGAACGAGTGTATGTCTACTTAATTGAAAATTTTAATCCCATGAACAAAAATATACTATATTTTATATTTTTCATCATATCATATTAAAAATGTTAACACTAAAAAACAAGATTGTGAGACAAAGTTTTCATTATGCTATGTGGAAAGGCAGTACAATTTCCAGTTAAAAAATGAAAGGGTATCAATATTACAGCCTATTGAGTGATGATCTTAATTTTTTTAAATAGTATGAATATTTAAATGTTAAATATTTTATAGAGGCTGTCATTACAAAGTTTTGTGTTTGTCATACCTGAAGAGCTAGATATATTTACTAGGTTTGCACTGAACACATATTGAAAAAAAGAGATCTGAGATTCATTTAAGAATCAGTTTTTCCAAAAAGCATCTCTCTAGTACAGATAAGCCTTTTTCCCCCTTCAAATTTCTAGGATGGCATCATTAAAAAGTAATGGATCTTATGTTCAAATTTTTTATTTGTTAATTACCATTAAAACCCAGTCATACTGACTGTCCTTAGAGTCCACAGATATACTTCTATGTGCTGCCTAGAAATGATGCACGTGCTGTCAAGTTTCCTATCCTGGGTTTTCTTTCCTTCAGAATGAGAAAGAGAAGTACATAGTTTGGAAGAGAGAGAAATGATAATCCTGTTGCCTAAGAGGCAAATGTTTTAGTGATCTGCAAAATAAAAAGCATTATAAATTCCAAGTGACATGTGATGCTGTTCTAAGTGTGGGAGGTAAGAATATCTGTGGAAAGGAATTGTTTGAGGAGGATGGAAAACTAAAGTGGACAAATGGAGTTTAAGTTTGGAGCATGACTTAGGTTGAAATGTGCATCTAGAAAAATCCACTGTCGCTCTATTTTTCATTTTCCTGATTCACTCCCTAATCTTGTTTTCTGTATGTTTTTTTCCACTGCTTTTTTCTCCTCCCCTTTTCTTTGAGCCATGTTTTACTTAAAAAAAAAAATTATGCCTTAATTACTTGGTTATATGACTTCTCTTTTGAAATACAAATGCAAACTGAAGCACCTCTGTCTTACGCATGTAGATGATGCTACAGGTCCAAGTGACAGAACACTGAAGGCTGGACCAACTGGAGAGTCTTGTCTTCCTATGGGCGTCACTAAAAATTAGCAGATTCCTGAGTCAATGTGGTAAATGGGTCTGTTCTGAGCTGTATATCCAAAGTGGTATAGGTAAGCTTGAAATTCAAAGAGATATGCCTAGGGTGGAGTTTTCAAATGTGATTTTTTTTTTCACCCTGAAGTAAATTATCTTACATGTGTGAGCTACTGGAAAACTAATAACTTTACAGAAGTATCAGGTTCCAGGATTTATCATCTTATTCATAAACATAATGTACAAAGTCATCCATGGTTCCTGATCATTTTGAGTTGCCAGGTTCTATTAGAATAATTTCCTTTCTTTAGTGTTTGAAAGATCCATACATGAATAATAGGTCCTGAGATCGTGTTGGTTTGTAATTGGAGTAAACAGCTGAGTAAGTTCATAATAACTCACTGACATATACTAAGAATAATCACTAACTGTATTAGCCAGCAGGCACTTTAACTGAGTATGTAACAGGACTACTAATCCATGCATATTTTAAAGTTTTGGTGATGGCATTAATTACTGATTCCCCAAAGAGTATAATGTTGTTTTTAGCTTATAATTTTGAAAGGTATATAAATTCCAAGCATTTTCAGTGGTGAAAATTGCCCTCACTCCATGAACTGAAAAGGCAACATGGGGTCTGTGCCAATTTTTAAAATATCTGTTTTAAGAGAAGTTTTTGTTCCTGGCCAATAAGCATGATCAATGTGTAACAAAGGCTGGATCTAGCCTCCTAAGAGAAACAAATAACTGGACAAAATGAATGAAACAATGCTTTTCAAGATATTGGACTTTAGGCAATGAAGGATAGTGACGAGATAGGGGAAAAAAAGATTGAAGTGAGCTCTAAATTGTCTAAGTTTACCATCTTGAGGGAGTTTCCAGGTCACAGAGCAAGAAAAAACCCAGGTAGAACTTGGCAGGCTCCCTGAGTAGAGGAGACAGATCCAATAGTCCAGGGAGAACAAAGTAGCTGAGTTCATAAGACAGTGTTAAGATAATAGAGCTGCACAGAGAGGGAACTTTAGCGATCTGTCAAGGGGATCCCACAAGTGTTCATCAGAGGACTGATCAGTGAAAGCATGTGAAAAATGACCTGAGCCGTGGAAATGAGCCACCTAAAAGGATTAGAATAGAGAAACTTGAGCTTGCCAAGCTTTGGGAATAAAACCCTGTTTCCATCAGTCAGACTGGAAACCCTCATAATTCACTGAACATTTGGTAGTGTATTCAGAAGAATCTTAACCTCAGTGGTGGGAAATAATTAGCCATGGACTGAGCACTACTCCAGACCCACCTAGCAAATCTTAAATGTAAGACTCAAAAGTCTCCAACTGTTTCTCAGTAGCATGACTGTCTCCCAGAGCAAAGGTTGAGAATATAGTATGATAAAAATATCTAATACCCAACAAGGTAAAGTTGACAGCGTCTAATGTCCAATAAAAATGATCAGGCATGAAAACATGCAGGAAAATGCAACTCATAATGATGAAAATAAATCGATTGAAACTGATCCAGATGTTAGAATTGGCAGACAAGGACGCTAAAACAGTTATTACAACTGTATTCCATATGTTCTAAAAGCTAGAGGAAAACTTGAATATGTGAAGTAGTGAGAGAAAAGATATCCAAATATAGCCAGACTTCAAGAGGTGAAAACTACAATGGCTGAGATGACAAATGCTTTGAATATTATTAACAGCAGACTATTTATTGCAGAAGAAACGATTGGTGAACTTGAAGATATGGCAACAGATATACAAAATGAAAGGCACAGGGAAAAATACATAATTGTAAAAATGAACAAGATATTAGTGAACTTTGGGATAACTCTGAAATCCTAATTATAACTGCAGTTGGAAGCAGGGAGTTTGGCTGAAATGGCAGGAAACGAGTAGTAAAAAAAATATTTGAGAAACAATGATATGAAAATGACCAAATTGATTAAACTATAAACCCACAGTTCCCAAAATCTCAACAAACTCCAGGCACAAGCAAAACGAAAAAATACACACACACACACACACACACACACACATATTATCTATGTTAATATACATATCTATTATATGTATATGTATTTTATAAAGGTAGATTATAATTAACTTGATCCAAACCGGTGAGAAAGGGAAAATTGTATAGCCAGTTATATGTGCCTAAAAGAAATTATGTTAAATAGTAAGATACACATATGTTAATAGTAAAAGGGCCAAAATTATATGCCATGCTAACGTTAATCAAAGGAAAGCTGGAGTGGCTGTATTAATAACAGATATAGTATATTTCAGAAAAATAATATTTCCAGGGATTAAAGACATTCATTTCATAGTTATAAAGGGGTGTTGTAACAAACCTAAATGTTTATATACCTAATAATAGAGCATTAAAATACATAAAAATACATAAAATTGACAGAATGTCAAGGAGAAGTAGAAAACTCTGTAAATAGAGTAAGAAATTTTAACAGCTTTATCCCCAAAATTAAAAAAGGAGATAGAAAATCAGTGATCATATATTGAACTTGAGCAATAATATTAAACAGATTAACTTAATTGACAGAATACTTGAGCCCAAAACAAAAAAAATACACTTTAGATCCTCATGGAAAGTTTATAGAATAATCTATATCGTGGGCTATAAAACAAATCTCAATAAATTTCAAAAATTTTTGGTTAATTTAGTATAATTTCTGATCAAAATGAAATTAGAAATAATTAACAGAAAGATCTCTGGAAAATCTGAGATGTTTGAAAATTATATAACACACTTCTAAATAAGCCATATTTCAAATCTATTTTAAATTGAATAGGATTTAAAAAAAAAAGTCAAAATTGTGGATTGTTGCTTATTCAGTACTTAATACTAGAAGCAGTAAATGCATGTATTATTTTTGAAAAAATTGTCTCAAATTAATGACCACATCTTCAACATTAAGAATCTAGAAAACAAAGAGTATATGACAGCTAATGTAAAAAAAAAATGAAAGAAATTAATAAGGAGCAGAGTGTTTTAAAATTGTTTAATTTTAAAATGGAGGAAATAAAATTAAAAATAATAAAACTGAAAGATTTTAAAATTAATTAAAAATGTAAAACAACTTTATGCAAAGAAATTTGACAAAAAGAGAAAAATAAAAAATTTTTTGGAAATGAATAAGAAATATATTTCTTGAGCAACTTGCTTCTCTTTTTTAAAATTTATTTTCTAATTTTAGGAAAACTCTTTTGCAATGTTGTGTTGGTTTCTGCTGTACAACAATGCAGATCAGTCATAATTATACATATATCCCCTCCCTCATGAGCCTCCCTCCCCTCTCCCCATCCCCCCCTTCTAGGTCATCATGGAGCGTGAGGCTGACCTCCTTGTGTTATACAGTAGGTTTCTACTAGCTATCTATTTTACACATGGTAGTGTGTATATGTCAAGGCTACTTTCTCCTTTGTCCCACTCTCTCCTACACGCACTGTGTCCACAAGTCTGATATCCATATCTGTGACTCTATTACTTCCTTGCAAATAGCTTCATCAATACCATTTTTCTAGATTCCATATGTATGTATTAATATATGATATTTGTTTTCCCTTTCTGACTTTCTTCACTCTGTGTAACAGGCTCTAGATTTATCCAGCTTACCAGAACTGACCCAAATTCATTTTTTTTTTTTATGGCTGAATAATATCCACTGTGTATATGTACCACATCTTTATCCATTCATCCGTCAGTGGACATCTAGGTTGCTTCCATGTCCTAGCTATTGTGAATAGTGCTCCTATGAACATTTGGGTTCATGTGTCTTTTTTAATTATGATTTTCTCACGGTACATGCCCCGTAGTGGAATTACTTGGTCACATACTAGTTTTACTCCTAGTTCTTTAAGTAATCTCCACATTGTTCTCCATATTGGCTGTATCAATTTACATTCCCACCAACAGTGCCAGAGGGTTCCCTTTTCTCCACATCCTCAGCATTTATTGCTTGTAGATATTTTTGATGATGGTGTGAGGTGATACCTCAGTGTAGTTTTGATTTTCATTTCTCTAATAATTAATGATGTTAGGCATCTTTTCATGTGTTTATTGACCATCTGTGCATGATATCTCTTGAGGAAATTGACTCTGTAGTTAAAGCATTACAAAAAAGAAACCTCCAAAACAGAATGACTTTACTGACAATTTAAAACAAAAAATTAAGGACAAGGTAATACCAATTCTACACAAACTTCTCCAGTAAATTGTAGAGGGAAGACTATTTCCTAACTCACTTTATGGGGCCAACATTACTTTGCTATCAAAACCAACAACAAAGCAAGAATATAAACTGAAACTAATATCCTTATAAATACGTGGATACCAAACTTTCTTACAAAATTTCAGAGATCAAATCCATAAATACATAAAGTGAAGTTCATCTCAGGAATGCACAGATGATTTAGCATTCAATAACCAAGTACTGTTCTTCACCATATTAATGTACTAAAATGCACCATGTGATTATCTCAATTGGTAGAGAAATAGCATTTGACAATATCAAACACATATTCCTAATAAAAAAAACTCATCAAAATAGGAATAGCCAGGAATTACCCCATTTCTGCAGACTTTTAACATATTCATTATCTCTTCTAGGTTTTGACTTGTACTTTTCTCCAAGGAAAGAAAAGTTGGATTCTAGTTCTATGTCTGGAAAAAACAGGGGTGGAATAAGTGAGACACAGAATTGCTTTGTCCTTACAATTAGACACTTTAGGCATGGTCATTACAGGGACTTCAAACAAGGCAATGATAATCTAGCTACTTCTGTTGGCTTGAGAAGCTCAGTAGGATTTAGTGGTTCAAAGTGATCAGGTTTATATTAACCTAATCCTATGACTTTATTCTAATTCTCAGTTTACCTTTTCTCCCACCACCTCCAGCCTTGTTTCCTAAGGTCAGCCAGTACATTTGTAAATATTATTAGTATTTTATTTTGCCAACTCATTGCACTGTTCAGTTCTGCTGCAGTCTGTAAAGATTATTACTGAACGGTGTCTTAAAGAATTAAAACAGGTTCTACTATATAGCACAGGGAACTATATTCAATATCCTGTGATAAATCATCATGGAAAAGGTATGAAAAAGAATATTATGCATAACTGAATCACTTTGTGGTTCAGCAGAAATTAACCCAACATTGTAAATCAACTATGCTTCAATTAAGAAAAAAAAATAACAGAGTTAAGACTTTGATATTTTGTCCTCATTCTTTACACTTACAAGTCAATTACAAAAAAAGGAAACCATCACCAAACCCCTAGGTCATGATCAATATTTTATTCAACAGTAGCAGCTATTTAATTGAGACTTGTACTTAATGGGTGGGCTTCCCTGGTGGCTCAGTGGTAAAGATTCCACCTGCAATGCAGGAACTGCAGGAGCTCTGTGTTCAATCCCTGGATGGGGAAGATCCCCTAGAAGAAGGCGTGGCAAACCCTTCTAGTATTCTTACCTAGAGAATCCCATGGACAGAGAACCCTGATGGGCTATACAGTTCATAGGGTCTCAAAGAGTCAGACATGACTGAAGCAATTTAACATACATTCACACTTAACGGGCACAGGAGAACACAGATACTAATAATGCACCATTTTGCAGTTGTCCATCAAGGACTCCTGGAATCTTGTTTTTTAACTGTAGCTGTATTCTTATTGTGTCCAGATCTAAGCATATTGAATGACCAGTCCTAGATATCAATCATTGAATGTCTACTACCTGCAATAATTTCCAATGTCATTATTCTTTTAGGCATTTTTATAGTTGCAAAACCTGGAAATGTGCTGAGCAGTTTAAGAAAAGGGGAATTCATAAAAAATATTAGATATTTAACAAGATAAGTAGATTGATTGGAGTAAAAATGAAACAAATGTATAGATGTATATTTAAAACCATGCTGAAAAAAATCACTTCCTAGAAACCCATTCTTGAGCTTTCTCTAAAAACTAAATGCAAAAAAAAAAAAGTCGACTTAACTACAGCACCTTTTAGTATTACTACCAGTACTAATGCCACAGCTGCATGAGAAATGTAATCTTGCTACTGCCACCACTGCTCAAGTCTGGAGTTCAACATTTTAGTTCTACAAAGTGGATGATGACTCATAATGTGATGATTTTCTTAAACACAAATTACTAAAAAATGATTGGTGCCTAAGAATATTCCATGTTTCCCATACAGTTAGTCTACTTTGTCTGTCTCTCCATTTTTAAGTAGGGTTTATTTATCTTGCTTGTATTCTTAACGTTGTCCATACATTATAGAATATGGGATCATGACAGAATAGAGAAGGATGGGTTATCACCTGGAGAATCTATATTTTGAGCCAGAGATTGGACTTTGTGTTGCTTCGCTTTTGAGATGATGAGAACATATTTTTAGTTGTCTAAAATTTGAAAGTTTTATGTTATATGGGAGTCTTTTCTTATGGTCAAGCAATTATTAAAGCAAGGGTCATATAACTTTTAAGCAGTCAAAAGGATGAACTATGCTGAATATCTGTATTTTGGTCAGCTCAGTTCTAAACTCAGAGAAGGCAATGGCACCTCACTCCAGTACTCTTGCCTGGAAAATCCCATGGACGGAGGAGCCTGGTGGGCTGCAATCCATGGGGTTGCTAAGAGTCAGACACGACTTCACTTTCAATTTTCACTTTCATGCATTGGAGAAGGAAATGGCAACCCACTCCAGTGTTTTTGCTTGGAGAATCCCAAGGATGGGGGAGCCTGGTGGGCTGCCATCTATGGGGTCGCACAGAGTTGGACATGACTGAAGCGATTTAGCAGCAGCAGCAGCAGTTCTAAACTACCTCTTTATTTAGGGAAAACTCTTTATTACGTGAATTTTGGTGAATGGGGAGGCAATGATCATTGCCATGTCAGACCCTGCAACTAAGCTTTTAGACACATAATTCAGGCTCAACCAATCATATGTTCCCAACAGAACTTTGAAATTTGAGAGTGGTACAAAGACATAGGAAGATTTAGAGTTTATTGACAGTGGCAGAGATGGAATTCAGATTTTGTTGATCACAGCAGGTCATGTCATCATAAGGTTTTTATGAAGATTTAATAAGTTGGTGTATATTAACTGCTTTGAATAATTCATAGAGCAGATCCTAGGTAAGCATTTATTTTTAATAAGTGAAAGACCATTTCAGGCTTTATCAAAATCACTCAAGAGCATTTTACTAGCCAGGGAATTCAGAATTAAAACCACTCCTTCCTATAATAACATTCATGCCTTTGTAGTTTGGTCTGTATCTACTTGAGTGTGAAATAAATATTTTATTAAATAGTATGTTTACATAAATCAAGTGAATCAAAATATAATGTCCAGTCAGTGTAATTCATTTGGTCTTGCAAAGATCACCACATGATCTATCACTTTGGACTTTTAAAAAATAATTTATTAATTAATTTTTGCATGTGCTGGGTTTCACTGCTGTACAGGCTTTTCTCTAGTTGCAGAGAAATGGGGCCACTCTAGTTGTGGTGTACCACCTTCTCTTTGGAGCTGGCATCTCTTGTTGCAGAGTATGGGCTCTAGGGTGCTTGGACGTCAGTGGTCGTGGCACACAGACTCAGTAGTTGTGGCTCGCAGGCTCTAGAACACAGGCTCAATAGATGGCATGCACAGGCTTAGTTGCTCCGTGGCATGTGGGATCTTCCCAGATCAGGTATCCAACCTGTGTCTCCTGCATTGGCAGGTGGATTCTTTAGCACTGAGCCACCAGGGAAACTCACTCTGGACTTTGTAAAGGTCTGGGAAATAGATTTTCAAAGAGTAATATAGAACTAAAGCAACCTGCAGACAACTTTGTCAGGCCCTTCATTGGGAAGAAAAGGAGAGCTTGGTCTAGGCACAAAGCCAAATGCAGTAAGTAGATGGTTTGGTCGCTCAGTCATGTCTGACTCTTGGGGCCCAATACACTGTAGCCCACCAGGCTTCTCTGTCCATGGGATTTCTCAGGCAAGAATACCGGAGTGGGTAGCCATTTGCTTCTCCAGGGGATCGTCCTGAACCAGGGACTGAACCCACGTCTCCCGTGTTGCATGTGGTCTGCCGCATTGCAGGTATATTTTTACAAACCGAGCCATCAAGAAAGCCTGCAGTAAGTAGAAGCGTGACTATCCAGATCTAGGTGAGCTGTCCTATTCATTTCATCACGTTGAGCTCCTGCCCTAAATTGAAGACAGTCTTAGAGAATCGTACAATGCTTCAGGATATCTACTGTGAGGGATGTTGTTTGCATAGTATTACTGCTTTGCATTTTGTTTTTAGGATTTCTGGAATTCAGAGTACTTGAGTACCACCAAAGTGTGGTCTCAATTAAGATAAATGTATTTTATTCCTCCTTTCCTCTGATATGCAAGCAGTAAGAGATGTTTGCTTATTTACTTTTCTTATATTTATGATAGGAAAGATATAGTATCATGGTTTCATTAGATAAATTATAAAAGTCTTTTCCATTTTTATACTATCTAATGGAGTCTTAATTTCATAGATTAAAGAAGTTGAAATCTATAAATAGTAGTGACTTTTTTTAAATTTTATTTTTAAACTTTACAATATTGTATTAGTTTTGCCAAATATCGAAATGAATCCGCCACAGGTACAGCAGATATGCAGATGACACCACCCTTATGGCAGAAAGTGAAGAGGAACTAAAAAGCCTCTTGATGAAAGTAAAAGAGGAGAGTGAAAAAGTTG
>NW_011494926.1:2154944-2161167 GCF_000754665.1 Bison bison bison | reverse complement strand
CTTTACTCCAGTACTTTGGCCACCTCATGTGAAGAGTTGACTCATTGGAAAAGACTCTGATGCTAGGAGGGATTGGGGACAGGAGGAAAAGTGGACGACAGAGGATGAGATGGCTTGATGGCATCACCGACTCGATGGACTTGAGTTTGAATGAACTCTGGGAGTTGGTGATGAACAGGGAGGGCTGGCGTGCTGAGATTCATGGGGTCGCAAAGAGTCGGACACGACTGAGCGACTGAACTGAACTGATAGCTGAAAATCCAATACTTTGGCCACCTGAGGTTAAGAGCCAACTCATTGGAAAAGACCCTGATGTTGGCAGGGATTGGGGGCAGGAGGAGAAGGGGATGACAGAGGATAAGATGGTTGGATGGCATCACCGACTCAATGGACATGACTTTGAGGAAGCTCTGGGAAATGGTGAAAGACAGGGAAGACTGGTGTGTTGCAGTCCATGGGGTCGCAAAGAGTAGGACACAACTAAGTGACTGAACAACAACAAGTCAGATAAGAAGTAGTAGAAATGGACTGAAAATCTAGATTTTGACGACACAAGTACTGTGCTTGTGTCACTACCAGTTACTCACTAAGTCCGCTTCCTAACAGAGAACATTTTGTAGTTGGTTAATGCTCATCACAGAGGAGACTAAATTGTGACAGGTTATCTGATTTCCAATTCTAACTGCTGACTCCATTAGGAATAAGGATTGATGCCATTTTATAGAAACAGAAACAACACTACAGGAAAATTTTATTGAGTACATACACCTCTTCTCTTTCAGTGTTAATATGGATTTATTATGAAATACATTCCCCTTATTAATTTCTACTCATTTTTGTGAAAGTAACATGACCAAGCTCCAGTAATAATTGGGACACTGGGATGAAGACACCTATAATGAACATATCTAATTTATGTTAATACACATTGCATTAATAGACCTGGAGCCATTGTTCTCCAATAAACTACAAACGAGAGCCTCTTTTTAAATTTTCAAATGTCATATGTTTCATGTCATCGTATACTGTTTTTATTTTGTAAATGATAACTACTGATTTAGTTTTTCAATGTATATCTAAAGAGCATTTGATATATGCAAGCCAGGATTTATAAGAAAAATATTATTAAATATTATTCTAAAGTTGCAATTTTTTGCTTTTCAGAGTTTAATGACATAGTAATAATTTTATTATTTTTGACTTTTTAAGGGCATTTTGGCATTTTTTTCTACTTGTTAACATGTGAAGCTAAAGCTCCAATACTTTGGTCACTTGATGCAAAGAGTCGACTCATTGGAAAAAGAGTCTGATGTTGGGAAAGACTGAAGGCAAAAGGAGAAGGGGGTGGCAGAGGATGAGATGTTTAGATAGAATCACTGACTCAATAGACATGAATTTGAGCAAACTCCAAGAGATAGTGGAGGACAGAGCAGTCTGGTGTGCTGCAATATATGGAGTCACAAGCAGTCAGACATGACTTGGCAACCAAACAACAACTGTGTTCTGTTACACATCTTCAATCAGTTTCCTGTGATTTAATTTTTTGAAATGTTTAAACTTGAGATCATTTGAAGAGAATTTACAATTTTCAACCCTATCAAGATAAACATCTTGTTGTTCAGTCACTCAGTTGGGTCAGACTCTTTGCAAGGTAGGTTTATCAAAATCTTATTCAAACCCTTTGTTTATAACACTTCTTGTGAAGCATGAAGACAGGGTTTCCTGATTTTTGTCATTTTCTTACTGATGCCTAAAGGCATAATATAACAATAATTTCTTATTCTACCCCAGTAAAAAATAATCATGGACTGATTTTTAAAATAATCATGTCAATTATTTGTGCTTGATTGAAATTTGATAACTTCTTAGTTATCTCAATTCTGTTCTGCTTTACACCAATTCAGACATCAGAGGATAAGAAGTTTTATTATATTCTTCTCTGAATATTTCATCCATTCATTCACCTTAAATAAAATTGGATCTTTCCTGATATCACTATTTTTCTACTGTGTCATCTTCCATTTACATGAGAGTTGGGAACTACAGTCACTATCCTTCATAATCTTTAAATCTCTTCCAGCCCATTACTCTCATTCTTTCCAGTAAAATTCTATTCTTATCTGCACATTTTTTAAATCCAGTTATATCTATAAATGCTTCTTTCCTTTTTTTTCCCTCTCAGCTTATATCACTGTGATTCTTTTCATACTGTCCCGGCTTCTTTTCCCATTGAATCCAGTTACAACAGCAAAATGGATCTACAGAAATCTTTCACTGCCTTCTCAGAATCTACACCATGGCTACTGAGTGATGGTAGGGAAGAAATCAGTAATCACACACACACACACACACACACACACACACGTAACCCTACAATTTACGGTTCTCGCAATAAAAAGTTTTCTCCCAATAAAACGTTTGCCTTTTCTCACCAGTTTTTCTACCATCCTCCAGGGCTATATTTTATATCTTCTCTATTCTCTATTTCCCTCTTTTCTTCCCAGATAACACACAATATTTATTGAAGTCACAAAGACTTTGGAAGTCATCATTTGGGCTGTCCATCAACTTCCATCCACCTATAACTTACTTGTACATAGTCCCATAAGTTCCCTGTAGGGTCATGCTACAAAAAAAAATAGCCAATTTCATCAAACTCTTACTCAGGGTGGTTGTAAGAGATTTAAGATTTTTCTCATTAGCTCCTCATATAAAAACTATGCATTATGATTATTCAAATTTTAATTGTGAAGGAAATGAGGCATAGAAACCTTAAGAAACTGATTCATGTCACTCAGTTTTTAAACTAGTATTGCACCCAAGTTGTCATGATCCAGGCTTTTCCTAACTAAGACTAACTATTCTATCTCTTTCCCTGCTTCTTCATGGATTTTATCATTTTAAAAGATGTACTGGTATCCCAATGTTATGTTTATTCCATGATATTTCAGGATTCAGTTATTTTAATAAACACCAGTTTGCTATCTATACTCTAATGATGAACATCTTAAATGATAATAGGATCCCATATGCTAATTTATTATTACCTATAGAAAATGCATAGTTTAATTGAAACATAAATCTGTTTCTTTTGGTATGTATAAAAAGACAGTAGCAATGTGCAATATGTGCTATGGTGGTGAGATATTATTTAAGATAGGAATCTAGATGTCTTAATTTTAAGGTAATTTTTCAAAATTTAAGGCAAATTTTCATAGTCTTTAAAAAATATAGTATACACATAAACATAAGTCTTATACACATATAAATAAATTTTAAATTACATGTTTAATATATGAAAACATTATTTTTTTAAGGATGAGGCATTATGTCTTGGAAATTGAAGAAGATACAAATAAATGGAAAGGTATTCAATGCTCATGGATTAAAAGAATTAAAATGTTAAAATATCTGCATTATGCAAAGCAATTTATAAATTCAATGTAATCTTAATCAAAATTCCAATGACAATTTTCACAGAAATAGAAAAAAGTTTTAAAATTTGTGGAACCCATATAAGATCCTGAATAGCCAAAGCAATACTGAGAAAAAACAAACTTAAAAGAGTCACAGTTTCTAACTTCAAATCATACTACAAAGTTATATTAATTAAAATAGTATGGTATTGGTATAATAAACAGATATATAGACAAATGGAATAGAATAGAGAGTCCATAAATAAAGCCATGTGTATATAGTCAACTAATATTTGTTAAGGAAGCTATGAATACTCAACCGGGAAAGGATAGTTTCTTCAATAAATCATGTTGAGAAAACTGGATACCACATGCATAATTTGGACCCCTATCTTATATTGGGCTTCCCAGGAAACTCAAGTGGCAAAGAATCTATCTGCTAACACAGGAGCTACAGGAGACATGAGTTCAATCCTTGGGTCAAAATGATGCCCTGGAGGAGAAAATGGCAATCCACTCCAGATTTCTTGCTAGGATAATCCTATGGACAGAGGAACCTGGAGGGCTACATTCCATGGAGTCACAAAGAATTGGACATAACAGAGCATGGAAGCATCTTACACTGCTCACAAAAATTAGCCTGAAGTGGATTAAAGACGTAAACAAAAGACATAAAACCAAAAATCTCAGAGAAGGCTTAGAGGGAAACCTCCATTCATTGGTCTTGGCAATTTTTTTTTTCCCCTTTGGATTTGACACAAAAAGTACAAGCAATAATGGCAAAAATAAATAAGTCAAACTTTATCAAACTAAAAGCTTCTGCACAGTGAAAGAACCAATCAGCAGAAATGAAAAGGCAACTTACAGAATGAGAGAAAATATTTTCCAATCATTTATCTAATAAAGGGTTAATATTTATAACATATAAAGAACTCATACAACTCAATAGCAACAACAACCAATCCCAATTAAAAACTGAGCAGAAGAACTGAATAGCTATACAAATGGCCATTAGGTACTTGAAAAGGTGATCATTAATTATTAAGAAAATGCAAATCAAAACCACAATGAGATATCATCTCACAATTATTAGATTGGCTACCATAAAAAAGAAGAGATGACAAGTGCTGGTGAGGATATGGGGAAAGGGTACCTTTGGGTTTTGTTGGTTGGAATGCAAATTGGTACAGCCACTATGGAAAATAGTATGGCATTTCCTCAAAAAAATTAAATATAGAAGCACCATATGAACTATCAATCTCACTTCTGAGTATATATCCAAAGGAAATGAAAACAAGATATTGAAGAGACATCTGTACTCACATGTTTACTGAAGCATATTCACAATAGCCAAGATATGAAGACAATCTAAAAGTCCATCAGTGGATAAATGGATAAAGATAATGATGTGTGTGTACACAATGAATTATTATTCATCCAAAAGAGAGAAGGAAATTCTGACTTTTTTGAGAACATGAGTAGACTTTTGAAGGTATTATGCTAAGTGAAATAAATCAGAGAAAGGACAATATGTGGAACCAAAAATGCCACACTCAGCAGTACAGACTAGAATAGTGGTTACTAGGGGCCAGATGGTGGGGGAAAAGGAGAAATGTTGGTCAGAGGGTACAGACTTCCAGTTGCAAGACAAATACATTCTGAGGATTTAATGCACAGCATAGTGCTTATATATTATTGTATTAAATACCTGAAAATTTCTAAGAGAATATATCTTAAATATTCTCATCACAGAAAAAGATAGGACAATCATCTCATGTGACTGATCAGATCAGATCAGTCGCTCAGTCGTGTCCAACTCTTTGTGACTCCATGAATCGCAGCATGCCAGGCCTCCCTGTCCATCACCAACTCCCAGAGTTCACTGAGACTCACGTCCATCGTGTCAGTGATGCCATCCAGCCATCTCATCCTCTGTTGTCCCCTTCTCCTCCTGCCCCCAATCCCTCCCAGCATCAGAGTCTTTTCCAATGAGTCAACTCTTCGCATGAGGTGGCCAAAGTACTGGAGTTTCAGCTTTAGCATCATTCCTTCCAAAGAAATCCCAGGGCTGATCTCCTTCAGAATGGACTGGTTGGATCTCCTTGCAGTCCAAGGGACTCTCAAGAGTCTTCTCCAACATCACAGTTCAAAAGCATCAATTCTTCGGCACTCAGCCTTCTTCACAGTCCAACTCTCACATCCATACATGACCACAGGAAAAACCATAGCCTTGACTAGATGGACCTTTGTTGGCAAAGTAATGTCTCTGCTTTTGAAAATGCTATCTAGGTTGGTCATAACTTTTCTTCAAAGGAGTAAGCGTCTTTTAATTTCATGGCTGCAGTCACCATCTGCAGTGATTTTGGAGCCCCAAAAAATAAAGTCTGACACTGTTTCCACTGTTTCCCCATCTATTTCCCATGAAGTGGTGGGACCGGATGCCATGATCTTCGTTTTCTGAATGTTGAGCTTTAAGCCAACTTATTCACTCTCCTCTTTCACTTTCATCAAGAGGCTTTTTAGTTCCTCTTCACTTTCTACCATAAGGGTGGTGTCATCTGCATATCTGAGGTTATTGATATTTCTCCCGGCAATCTTGATTCCAGCTTGTGTTTCTTCCAGTCCAGTGTTTCTCATGATGTACTCTGCATATAAGTTAAATAAGCAGGGTGACAATATACAGCCTTGACGTACTCCTTTTCCTATTTGGAACCAGTCTGTTGTTCCACGTCCAATTCTAACTGTTGCTTCCTGACCTGCATACAAATTTCTCAAGAGGCAGATCAGGTGGTCTGGTATTCCCATCT
>NW_011494926.1:2146956-2154521 GCF_000754665.1 Bison bison bison | reverse complement strand
TTCTTGCCATCTTTTCTTAATATCTTCTGCTTCTGTTAGGTCCATACCATTTCTGTCCTTTATCGAGCTCATCTTTGCATGAAATGTTCCTTTGGTATCTCTGATTTTCTTGAAGAGATCCCTAGTCTTTCCCATTCTGTTGTTTTCCTCTATTTCTTTGCATTGATCGCTGAAGAAGGTTTTCTTATCTCTTCTTGCTATTCTTTGGAACTCTGCATTCAGATGTTTATATCTTTCCTTTTCTCCTTTGCTTTTCACTTCTCTTCTTTTCACAGCTATTTGTAAGGCCTCCCCAGACAGCCATTTTGCTTTTTTGCATTTCTTTTCTATGGGAATGGTCTTGATCCCTGTCTCCTGTACAATAGGTGTTAGTTAATAGTGTGGTTGTAATCATATTGTAATCATATATTCTATATACTATCTAAGTATATAGAATCAACACAAATACACATTAAAGTTAATGTTATATGTCAATTATATTTTAATAAAGCTGAAAAGAAATAAAAACAATAAATACAAATGGGATCCTATTAGCCCTTCCCTTAAAAGTCTCAAATGATTTTCCTTGCCTTTTAGAATAAATGTTAAAATTTAACATAGCTTAGAAACTCTGTAAGGCCAAATTTGTTTAGTTCTTTTTAAACCACTCTCCACTAGTTATTCAGTTCCCCCATCTTATACCAGGAAATTCACACATACACTTCTTTCTGACTCTAGTGTTCATATTCCTTTACTGCCTTTCCATGCATAACTCTTCCTTCAGTAAATTTTAGTGATATGTTTCCACTAGCTCTACAGACTAATTAAGTCTCATTGGTGTATAAAATTTTTAAAGCATCTTGTACTCTCTGTTTCTGATATTAACACTTGTATTAGTTGTTCTATGTGTGACTTCATTTTAGACTTTAATCTCTAAGAATTCATAAACCATATTTTTCTGCTCACTGCTGGTACCCAGATCCATCAAAGAATAGAGATCAATGAATATTTCTTGCTTATTTAATATCTTTACTATTTTAAGTTTGGGTGACTTGGAATATAAAATAACCATTGAAAAGAAAGAAATGGAAAGGAAGAACCATTTTCCAAAAGATTAAATTTATATTTTTATGTTTAATTTTAATTTAGGTAGGACTTTAAGGTGTAGATATTTAGAGGTAATTAGAATTATACAGCTTAAAAAGTAGAAAAAAGACATTAAGGTAAATACCAAATGAAAATCACTACAAGTACTCATATTGTTAAGAAAAAACTCTTTGCAGAGAATACAAAATTTCCTGGGTCTGAGGAGCCACTGTGAGGATCTATCATTGAAACTATGAGAATCAATGAGCTTGCTCAGGGAAAATATAGGAATAACGCCAAGGACTAAATATGGAAGAAAGGTTAAACTTTGGCAATAGAAGGAATACTAATAGCAAGTAAAGAATATGAAGGAAGAAGAAGAGGATGAGGTTTGTATAAAGTTACAGATATCAGAAGGAGAATGGGTGAATCAGAACAAGAGCTATTGTACAAGAGGAGTTGGAAGTTGGAGATGGAGGAACTAATGCTGAATGAGCATGCGTCCAATGGTGCTTTTTAAGGAACAGGTTAAATAGGATGATAAATTATATTTAAAGGGTTTCAAGAACTACTTGGAAAAGGCAGCTAGGGCAACGACTTTTTCAAGGACACTGGTCAAAAGTTTGGAGGCAATGGGATTTTAGCTTAAACAGAAGGCAGTACTTTTTCTTTTAAAGAAAAAGGAAGACTAGATCAATAAACTGGACCAGTTAAAGAATTGAGAAAGAAAAGAGATAATTGAGTAACTAACTTAATGGGAAAGGCATGGAGATTATTATTTACTTTTATCATCATCATCATTATAATTATTAGGGTTAATAGGCTTTAGAATGCAGGTTAAGAATTTGGGCTTTCCAACCAATAACAATAGTTTATTAAATGTTTACTATTTGCCAACTGCCAAACAGTTAATTATTCTTTATAAGGTAGAAATTATTACTTCCTTATTCAGTTCAGTTCAGTCTCTCAGTCATGTCCGACTGTTTGCGATCCCATGAATTGCAGCACGCCAGGCCTCCCTGTCTATCACCAACTCCTGGAGTTCACCCAAACTCATGCCATCCAGCCATCTCATCCTCTGTCGTCCCCTTTTCCTCCTGCCCCCAATCCCTCCCAGCATCAGAGTCTTTTCCAATGAGTCAACTCTTCGCATGAAGTGGCCAAAGTATTGGAGTTTCAGTCTCAGCATCAGTCCTTCCAAAGAACACCCAGGACTGATGTCCTTTAGGATGAACTGGTTAGATCTCCTTGCAGTCCAAGGGACTCTCAAGAATTTTCTCCAACACCACAGTTCAAAAGCATCAATTCTTTGGCGTTCAGCTTTCTTCACAGTCCAACTCTCACATCCATACATGACCACTGGAAAAACCATAGCCTTGACTAGACGGACCTTTGTTGGCAAAGTAATGTCTCTGCTTTTCAATATGCTATCTAGGTTGGTCATAACTTCCCTTTCAAGGAGTAAGCGTCTTTTAATTTCATGGCTGCAATCACCATCTGCAGTGATTTGGAGCCCAAAAAAATAAAGTCTGACACTGTTTCCACTGTTTCTCCATCTATTTGCCATGAAGTGATGGGACCAGATGCCATGATCTTAGTTTTCTGAATGTTGAGCTTTAAGCCAACTTTTTCACTCTCCACTTTCACTTTCATCAAGAGGCTTTTTAGTTCCTCTTCACTTTCCACCATAAGGGTGGTGTCATCTGCATATCTGAGGTTATTGATATTTCTCCCATCAATCTTGATTCCAGCTTGTGTTTCTCTTCCAGTCCAGCGTTTCTCATGATGTACTCTGCATATAAGTTAAATAAGCAGGGTGACAATATTCAGCCTGGATGTACTCCTTTTCCTATTTTGAACCAGTCTGTTGTTTCATGTCCAGTTCTAACTGTTGCTTACTTCCTTATTAGAGATGGTAATATTGAGGCTGTGAAACTGAGACATTTGTTAATATATGAGTATGTCAACACAAATTATCTAACTTGGTCCAACTCCAGGCCCAGATTTCTCAACCAGAATGTGATGCTCTGTTTCTCTGCAAAGAAAACCATTTCCTCAAGTCAATGCAAAGCAACAAGAGAGATGCACAGATTATTTTTTTTAAGTAGAAGGGGAGGGCCATGGTGTAAACTTAGGTTGGGATGGTTTCAATTTTCTCAGTAGGAGGTGAGGTTAAGTGCTAAGAGGGGAAGGAGGAGGGCTGGAACTAGGGACTTGAGCAGAGTGGAAATATTAGGAACAGCTGCAGCAAGGAATGCGATGGGGAGTTAACAAGTGATAAAAGAATTGCTGAGATAAAACAAGAGCCCAGCCGAGGTCGGTTGACTTGGTCACTTGCCTAGTGATGTGCTTCAATTTCTGAATGTGGGAAGAGAAAGTGGGCAAGAAGGGTTATGGAAATGTTAGGAATTGGAAAAATGGAAATAACAGAAGAACAAAGAGTGGGTAGACTTAGGCATGTTGTAAGTTCATCACTGACCTGATTAATCTCAAGGGTTTTGGCGGAATGGAGAGGAAGGGTGTGGCTCCCAGACAGAAAAGGAGTAACCAGATATGCTGCTAGAGAACATGATGAAGATGGAGATCAAAGATGAGAAGACACGAGGTGGAAGGATGAGTCTGTCCGTGGTTTAACCATGATAAAACAATTCTAGCAGACCATTTGAAAAAAATCTTTTGGTCACATCACATGGCACAACATGTGGGAAATTAGTTCCTCTACCTGGCATTGAACTTGCACCCCCTTGCTTTGGAAGGCAAAGTCTTAACCACTGGACCACCAGGGAAGTCCCTGAAATAATTTTTTAAAAATTAATTGCTACAACTTTCCGGGAAGTCTAGGGGCTAGGACTCCATGCTTCCATTGCAGGGGCATAGATTACACATGGAGCTAAGACTGCACATACCGTGCAGTGCAGCCAAGATAATAATAATAATTTTAAAAAAATGATTGCTAACATTTAATGATTGCTCATCTCAGGCTAAAACTGATACCTGTGTTACCATGATGAATTTTCACAAAATATCATCCATCAGTTGTATTGTTATCTCTACTTTATAGATGAGGAATCCAAAAGTTAGATACATTAAGTAGCTTGAAGAGGATTTTTAATTCTCCTTGGAATGGAAGAGAGGAGATTCAGGGACAGGCTCTTGGGCAGCAGAGCCTGTGACCTTATCCAATGAGCATGCTGACTAGGATGAGGGGGGAGGTGTCCTTTTGTAACATATATTTACATGGTTTAATTTATGATGGTTGAATCAATCATTTTGATTCTTTAAGATCCATTAGTAAAAGAACCTATATATCTGCCTCTCTGTAATTCTTACTAAATCCACATGTACTACTTTATGCATAAAATATCTTATGCAAACTTTCTGGTAAAGGTGCACACCTGCTAATTGTTACTAACACCCTTAGACATATTTTATGGGTCAGGCCGCAGTGCTCAAGAAGAGTTTTAGTCCTTGCAGCTGGACAAAGCTGCACATTTTGAATGCCTGAAATTTGACCTAAATGGTGTTGACATTACAGTGACTGTGACTGATGGAAAAGGAAACAAAAAATCTTGGATTTCTTTCCTCTGCAGAGACCTCTTCTCCACAAATTAATAACAACAACAGACTTAGAAAATATCTCTCGAACTACAGACTGTGGCCAGCAGTACAGCTGCATATTTCCAAGAGGCCCACAGAGACTCTGCCTTTTAGTTTAAATCCTTCCACTCAGAAAAATCCCCTTGTTTTGTTAGCGTCCTTTACGCTTTTCAGTTTACTTTATTTTTTAAATTTCATTTTTTATTTTATTTTGAAGTCTAAAGTGTTAGTAGAAAATATCAAACACTTCACATGGATAACTTTAAGAATCTGAAGTTTATCATGTTGTAATGTAAAAGAAATAGAAAGGGGTCAATATAATTTAATGCAATAAATGTATGTGTGTGGTTTAGTTGCTAAGTCGTGTCAGACTCTTTGCAACCCCCTGGACTGTAGCCTGCCAGGTTCCTCTGTCCATGGGATTCTCCAGGCAAGAATACTGGAGTGGGTTGCCATTTCCTTCTCCAGGGGATCTTCTGGACCCAGGGATGGAACCTGGATCTCCTGCATTGTGGGCAGATTCTAACAACTGAGCCACTATTGACACATTAATGAGTTATAGTATTGGTTTTTTATAGATATTCCAAGGTGATTGAAATATGGTCCCTGTTCTCAGAAATGATAATATTTATGGAGAGAAATAGACACCTAGAACAATGATTATAATGTGAATCATAAAGTTACTGCATTTTGAAAAGTTTTCAATAAAGCATTTTATTAATATACATGAGGGAGATATTATCCATGGCTAAGTGGATGTGAGAGGCTTCCCAGGTGTGGTAAAGAATCCACCTGCCGATGCAGGAGATGCAGGAGACACAGGTTCCATCCCTGCCTTGGGAAGCTCTGAGGACATGGCAACCTACTCCAGTAACCTTGCTTGGGAAATCTCATGGACAGAGGAACCTGGCAGGCTACAGTCTATAGGGTCACAGAAGAGTCAGATATGACTTAGTGACTCAACAACAATGACAAAGGAAGGCTGCCTTCACATTAATCACTACTGAAAACACTTAGATACCCGGAATTTCTGTTCTGATAGTTGCATGGGGGTGAGAATAAGGAGATACAGTCTAACCTAGGGCAAGGGACCCAAAATAAGAAACTTCTCCTATAACTCTGGGAAGAGATTTCATTGGCATAATAAGGATAAAAGGAAAATAAAACTGCTAAGCAGAATGTGTTAGTAAAACCAACAAAAAAACAAATAAAACCTGGCTTAAGCTTGGGATCTGGAGGAGAGGGAAAACAATCACCACTTACTTCAGTTTGTGTTCATACAGGACACCTGTATGGACAGAAAAAAGCACTAACGTGATTTTAAGTTGTTAGTGCAGCCTCATGCAATAAAGAGACATAAGTTCAAAACTCTAACATATAGCAAAAAGAATTTTTTAAAAAAGTTTCACTCCCAAATTAACTCTTTTTTAATATTTTCATAACTTTGATACTAAAATGGGCCTGGACAGAATAAGAAAGGAATCTTGTAGACCAAGCTCTAAGAGAGATTTGCTCCCAAATAGTAGCAAAGCAAATTAACACTGCTAAAAGAAGTGATGATTCAGCATGAGCTAATTGCATTTACTGCAGATATGCAAGCTTGAATTCATGTTAGAAAACTGATTCTTATATTCACCACATGTCAGGACTATTTATTTATTTAATTAATTTTTTATATATTTATTTTCTCCTTCTTCCATGTAAGTACAATTTTTGCCTAGAAATATGTTTTTCCAGATATATATATATATATATTTTTTTTAATGAGGGTGTGTGTTTTCCCAGAACACCACACTAATATCCTAGCATTCTTTGCAAATGCATGCTGCCATAGAGCTAAGTTTTGGCCAAGGGATGTGAGATGGTGTGATGTGTGTAAATTCCAATTATCTTAAAATAAAAAGAAGCATACCTGATTTTACCCCCCTTTTTTCTCTTCTGCTTACAGAAATGATGACAGCAATATAACATCGGTATGAACAGTAGAAGGATACAAGAACAGAAAGGCAGGAGTCTGGAACAGATTCTATATCAGAATCTGTACTTCAAATGCCTGGTCTACTAAATTAGAAAGAAAGAAACTTTAGTCTGCTTTAAGCAATCCTTAGTTGAGATTCTTTTACAGTCACTGGCTCTATCTACTAAGTAACAGACATTAATATAAAGAAGAAAATATATGATCATATGCTATTGTCATATCATCTCAGTAGACAAGGGAAAAGCTTTTAAATTATTATCAAATCAGAAATTGAAGAAAATTTCACTAAAATGGTAAAAAGCATAAAGACATCTACAGTGTTGTTAATGTTATAATTAAGATGAAATACTGTTAGCATTCTCATTAAAGGGCTTCCCAGTGGTAAAGAATCTGTCTGTCAATGCAGGAGACGCAAGAGAAGATAGCTTGATCCCTGGATCAGGAAGATCCCCTGGAGGAGGAAATTACACTCCAGTATCCTTGCCTAGAGAATTCCATGGACTGGGGAGCCTGATGGGCTACTGTCCTTGCGGTCACAAAGAGCTGGACACAACAGAGAGACTGGGCATGGACACACACACAAAAATTAAAGATGGTTATTGATTGTTTGACGTCCATCTTGTCAAGAGCTGAATACTATCAATAGGTCTCTCTATTTGAATCTCACTTATATGCAGAGTACATGAGAAACGCTGGGCTGGAAGAAGCACAAGCTGGAATCAAGATTGCTGGGAGAAATATCAATAACCTCAGATAGGCAGATGACACCACCCTTATGGCAGAAAGTGAAGAGGAACTAAAAAGCCTCTTGATGAAAGTGAAAGAGGAGAGTGGAAAAGTTGGCTTAAAGCTCAACATTCAGAAAACTAAGATCATGGCATCCGGTCCCATCACTTCATGGGAAATAGATGGGGAAACAGTGGAA
>NW_011494926.1:2143994-2146807 GCF_000754665.1 Bison bison bison | reverse complement strand
TTTATTTTTTTGGGCTCCAACATCACTGCAGATGGTGACTGCAGCCATAAAATTAAAAGAGGCTTACTCCTTGGAAGGAAAGTTATGACCAACCTAGAGTACATATTGAAAAGCAGAGATATTACTTTGCCAATAAAGGTCCGTCTAGTCAAGGCTACGGTTTTTCCAATGGTCGTGTATGGATGTGAGAGTTGGACTGTGAAGAAAGCTGAGTGCCAAAGAATTGATGCTTTTGGACTTTCGTGTTGGAGAAGACTCTTGAGAGTCCCTTGGACAGCAAGGAGATCCAACCAGTCCATCCTAAAGGAAATCAGTCCTCAATATTCAATGGAAGGACTGATGCTGAAGCTGAAACTCCAATACTTTGGCCACCTCATGTGAAGAGTTGACTCATTGGAAAAGACCCTGATGCTGGGAAAGATTGAAGGCAGGAGGAAAAGGGGACGACAGAGGATGAGATGGCTAGATGGCATCACTTACTTGATGGACATGAGTTTGAGTGAACTCCGGGAGTTGGTGGTGGACAGGGGGGGCCTATCATGCTGTGATTCATGGGGTCGCAAAGAGTCGGACAGGACTGAGTGGTTGAATTGAACTGAACTGAACTGAGGCATGGTGAAGAAATGGCAGAAGTGACATCACACCAGTTTCTGGGCCCAGGATTTAGGAAACCATCAGCTTTCACTGCTTGTGTCATGGGACACTCCCTATGGAGGCCCCGGTCACCATGGAAAAGCTGAACTGCACTAAGAATAGCTTGCTGGAGAGGCCATGTGTATACACTGACCTTGTTAGTCCCAGATAAGCACAGCTGCTCATTCATTCCTGCCAAAGTTCCAGACACAAGGGTGAAGCCATTTTGGACATTCCAGACCAGCCCATCTGCCAGCAGAATGTTAATGAATGGCTACAGTTAAAGTATTTGGAATGAAGAATTGATCAGTCTAGTCCTTTTTGTGCTTTTAAAGGTAACAGGAAAAGTAGTTTTACTTCCCAATTAATTTTTAAAAGAAACTAATAGACTTTATTTTCTAGCACAATTTTAGAGTCAGAGAAAAACTGAGCACAAAGTATAGAGTTCACATTGACCCTGTATAGCTTTCTGTATTACTAACATCATGCTTTAGTGTAATGTATTTGTTAAAATTAATGAAGTATTATTAACTAAGGTTCACAACTTACATTAAGGCTCACTCTTTATGTTGTACAGTTATATACATGCATGCATGTGTGCACAGTCACTTCAGTTATATCTGATTCTTTGCGACCCTATGGACTGTAGCCCACCAGGCTCCTCTGTCCATGGGATTTTCCAGGCAAGAATACTGGAGTGGGTTTCTCCTTCAGGGGATCTTCCCAACTCAGGGATCAAATCTGTGTCTCTTGCGTCTCTTGCACTGGAAGGCGGATTTTTACGACTAGCACCACTTAGGAAGCCCATAATGCTATGGATCTACGATTAAAATAGCATACAGAATGGTTTCACTGCCCTTAAAATTTTCTGCATTTTTTTTCTGTCCATGTCCTTACCCCCAACCCATGGCACAACTGATCTCTTTCCTGTGTCTGTAGCTGTGCTTTTTCCAGAAAGTCGTATCATTGGAATCATACAGTATGTGGCATTGTCATTTAGCAATATGCATTTAAGTTTTTCTTCATGTGTTTTCATGGATAAATAGTTTAATTCTTTTCCATTAATAAATAATATTCCATTGTATGGATGTATCAAAGTTTGTTTATCCATTCGTCTTTTGAAAGACATTTTCATTGATTCTGGCTTTTGGTAATTGTAAATAAAGCATCATTGTGTGAAGGTTTGTGTCAGCTCAACTGGGTAAGCTCCTAGGATGAAATTGTTGGTACTTTTGGTAAGACTAGGTTTAACTTTGAAAGAAACTGCCAAAGCGTCTTGCAGAGACTGAACCATTTTGAATTCCCACTAGCAATGAATAATAGTTCCTGTTGCTCTGAATCTTCACTAAAATGTGGTATGGTTATTTTTTTGTATTGTAGGTATTGCCAGTGTTTTGGATTTTAGCCATTCTAATGGGTCTGTAGTGGTTTCTCGTTGCTATTTTCCTTTGAAATTCCCTAATCACGTATGATGGGAACATCTTGGCACACCTCTACTTGCCACAGGGTTGTAAAGAGTCGGACACGACTGAGCAACTAACACTGACAGACTTGCCATCGGCTTTGTAAATCTTTTTTGGTGAAGTGTTTGTTCAGATATTTTGCCCATATTTAAATTGGGTCATGTTACTTTTTGTTAAATTGCAAGAATTTTTATATTTTGGATGTATAGCCTTTATTAAGAATGTTTTGCAAATATTTATTTCCCAGTCTGTCAGATCAGATCAGATCAGTCGCTCAGTCGTGTCTGACTCTGCGACCCCATGAATCGCAGCACGCCAGGCCTCCCTGTCCATCACCGTTTGCCTTTTTATTCTCTTAACTATCTTTTTCAACAGAAGAAAATTTAATTTAATAACGTCAAACTTCCAACTTACATTTTACTCTATGGTCCATTTTGAGCTAATTTTTCTCAAAGGTATAAAGTTGTGTTTAGGTTATTTTTTGTTTCTGTTTCTTGGGGTGTGTTGTATGTAGATGTCCAACTGTTCCAGCATCATTTATTGAAAAGACAATCCTTTCTCCATTGAATTGCTTTTGCTTATTTGTCAAATTTGTCTTTGCTTGTTTGTCAAAATTAGGCTTTATGATGAACGTGAGTTTTCAGCCTCTTTGGATAAATACCAAGGAGCATGACCTCTGGATTGTAAAGAAGGAATATTCTTTCTTTTTTTTTAAAA
>NW_011494926.1:2139345-2143894 GCF_000754665.1 Bison bison bison | reverse complement strand
TACTTAAAAAAAAAAAAAGATACCAAAATGTCTCCCAAGTGACTGTAGCCTATTATATTCTCACCAGTGTGAATGAGAGTTTCAGCTGCTCTGCATCCTCAGCAGCATTTAATGTTTTCTTTGGTTATAATTGAGCATTTTATATAGTTTTATTTTCTTTTATCTCTTAGTCTAACAATTATACTCCTTTTAAAATTTTAAGTGGTTGCTCTAGATTGTTTCCATATATATTTATAACTATTCTTACCCCACTTATATAATGTAGTTACTTTATAAAAGATTATTTCTAATTCATGCCTCCCCTCTCTTAACACATTGCTTTTATTTTACTTACACACATACTATAATCACCTAATACATTATTGCTATTTGAACAGTTATCTATTATAACGATTCCAACCTCCAGGATCTAATGCTGGTAGTCTAAGGTGGGCCTGATGTAATAATAATAGAAATAAAGGCATAATATATGTAATATGCTTTAATCATCCTGAAACTATCTCCTCACCCCTGGTCTGTGGAAAAATTGTCTTCTGGAAAACTGGTCCCTGGTGCCAAAAAGGTTGGAGACTGCTGATCTATTAGATTAATTAAAATAAGGTAGAAACATTTAAATTTCATTAATTTCCTCTCTGATGTTCTTTCTGTTTTTTCATGAATCCAAGTTTCTGACCTATGTAATTTTCCTTCTCCTGGAAGAATCTTAAAATTTCTTGCAAGGCAAGTCTGCTGGTAGAAAGCTTTCTTAACTGTTGTCTGAGAAGGTCTTTATTTATTTTTCCACTTGAAGAATAATTTCACTGGATGCAAAATTCTAGATTCATAGTTTTTTCCTTTTAACATTTTATTTTACTTCATTCTATTCTTGCTGGCATGGTTTTTGATGAGAAGGCTGATGTATTTTTTTCCCTTGGTCTTCCAAATAAAGTATCCTCCTTTGCCCCTATCTCTAAGCTTTCAGGATTTTCTTCATTTTGCATATGATGTTTTTAGAAGTAAACTTTTTGGTATTTGTCATGCTTGATATTCTCTGAATCCTGTATCTGTGGTTTGGTATCTGTCATTAATTTCAAAAAATCATCCGTTAGTGCTTCAAATATTTTTATAGTCCTTCCTCTATTTTCTTTCTAGTACTTCTATACACATATATTACACCTTTGTAATTGTCACCCAGTCCTTGAATATTATTTTCCATTTTCTCTTTCTTCTTTCCACATACATTTTGTGTTGGAACATTTATATTGACCTGTATTTTAACAAATTGATTCTTATTCATCTGTGTCCAGTCCACTGATGAAACCATAAAAACATTCCCCATTTTACTTATAAAATTTTTCATTTCTAGCATTTATTTTTATTGTCTTAGAACTTCCATCCTTCTGCTTGCTGCTGCTGCTAAGTCGCTTCAGTTGTGTCCAACTCTGTGCAACCCCATAGACGGCAGCCCACCAGGCTCCCCCATCCCTGGGATTCTCCAGGCAAGAACACTGGAGCAGGTTGCCATTTCCTTCTCCAATGCATGAAAGTGAAAAGTGAAAGTGAAGTCACTCAGTTGTATCCAATCTTAGCGACCCCATGGACTGCAGCCCACCAGGCTCCTCTGTCCATGGGATTTTCCAGGCGAGGGTACTGGAGTGGGGTGCCACTGCCTTCTCCTCCTGCTTACATTTGTTTTTACTTGCTGTATACTTTTTCCATGTGAGCTCTTGATATGTTAATCATAATTATTTTAAATTTATTATCTGAGAATTAAAAAAACAAGTGCTTTAATCAATTCAGAGATACTTATTTTGTCTCTACAGGTTATGTTTTTTCCTGCTTTTTAACGAATCATGTAAATTTTTGTTAAAGCTGAACATGAAGTATTGTGCAATGGGAATTGAAATAATTTGGGGTTTTTCTGAGGTCTTTTGTTAATTTTGCTAGTCACTGAGCTGTGCTTTACATATATTATTGCTCTAGATCTCAGAGGCTTTGGTTTCTGATACTTTCTTTATTGCTGTTTAGGTTTCCCTAAAAATTCCTTATAAAATACAGTTTGTGTCTAACAAACTCAGTTTTAATCCACTGGGATTATTCTGTAGTCCAGTTATTGTCTCCAATGTCTTCTGCTTCTGCTAAAATGATCTTAGATCTGACTGTACACGTTTATCTCTCTCCACATCTTGAGGAAGTAGTTTGCCTTGTGACCTCATTCTCTGACAGATCTATGAAAAATCATTGATTTTGAGTTTGTTCATCTTTTTTTGCTGTTGTTGTGAAAGAGGGAGTTGTGACTTCCAAGTGCTTTATTGTTGGAATTGAAACTAGAAATCACTCCAGTGACCTTTCTGAGGTCAGCATGATTTTGACATTGAAAAAGGATACCACAATATAAGAAAAAAAAAGCTTAAAAGCCAGTGTGTCTCACAAAATTATGGGATACAATAGAATAATTATTTTAATCCACTATGCTCTAGAGTAGTTTGTTGTGCAGCAGAAACAACTGAAATAACAATATATAAAGCTATGTTGTTAGAATAATAGTTTGGTAAAATTGCTAGATACAATACAGAAAATCAAGGGAGGTTTTATATGCCATCTGCAATAAGAAAATATAGCTAGAAAATTTTTTTAAGTTACATAAAACATAAGACATAACAAAACATAGAAAGTGGGAGAAATTAACAAAAGAGGTACAGGTCTTATGAAAAATATTAAAACTTTACTGAAAGTTAATAATGAAGACATAATTTATGGATAGGATATATTATTAATGGTAAAAACTCAGTATTCTAAAGGTATTAGCCTATTCAGGTTGGCTTAATTAATAAAATATTCTTTAAAATACTGACAGTTTTTAGAGGAAAGTAAAGTGAAAGTGTCTCTCAATCCTATTCAACTCTTTGCGACCCCGTGGACTGTAGCCTGGCAGGTTCCTCTGTCCAGGGGATTCACCAGGCAAGAATACTGAATGGGTTGCCATTTCCTTCTCCAGGGCATCTTCCCAACTCAGGGATCAAACTCCTGCCTCTGGCATTGCAGGCAGATTCTTTATCTTCTGAGCCACCAGGAAACTGCCTATTTAATTCTACGAAGCATATGAAAGAAAAACAATAAAGACTATTGCTGCAAAAGAAAAAAAAAAAGCTAATTAATATGAAATACACTGTAGAATGGAGGAACAGTGTCTGCAGTGTATGTCTCAGGTGTTCACTTCAGCTAGTAAATCTTTCCTGCCACCCACTCACCCTACATTCTCATCTTAATTTCCAGTGAAAACTTAAGTTTCTAAAAATTGTTTTTCAAAACGAGATTTTTTGGGCTCCTTATTCACTGCAGTACTCAGAGCATTAAGAGGCAACATAGCTATTATGGACAAGGTGGGAGGAAATCATTTTTTTACTTTGAACTTATGAGGTCACATCTGTGTGCATTTCTGAGCTTAGAATGGAGATCTTGGCTCCTACTCCAATGCTACAATGTTATAACTTTACTTGAGATTTTTGAATTAAAAAGTTGGAAGAAGAGAACCACCCCTTACTGTTCTCAATTTATTATGTTTCCCTTGTTTCTAGAATGATGATATTCAGAAGCACAGGTATATTTCATGTAACACTGAATTAAGAGGGAATAAGGTGGTGGAAGGTGGGTAGGACGTTGGTTCTTTCCTAACGTATTTTGGTATTCAGGCTTTCTTTTCCCCATTAAATCAAATTGGTTTAATTTTATAGAAATGAGCTACTAAAGTTAATAAGTCAGAATTCAAGCCTATCTTAAAATAAGAATGTTTTAAAATAGTGTAAATACTATTTGTGTTTAAAGTTTTAAAGTTAAAGCGTGACAATAAGAAGAATCTGAATGCCCACACCTGAAAATTCAACATTTTGAAGTCATGCTGAAAACAAGTTGACTATAAAAGGCTCAATAAAATTCCAACTTTCTTCTTTTTCACTGTTAATATTTACAGGAATTAGCAAACACGCTGAAAGGAAACTAACTGCAGTCAACATACATAGATTTTCCTGTGGATTACATGGTTCTTGCTTATTATTTCTTTGATGGCTTAAAACAAAATTCACTTGTAAAAGAATGAAACTAAAACACTTTCTAACACCATATACAAAAATAAACTCAAAATGGATTAAAGATCTAAATGTAAGACCAGAAACTATAAAACTCCTAGAGGAAAACATAGGCAAAACACTCTCTGACATACATCACAGCAGGATCCTCTATGACCCACCTCCCAGAATGTTGGAAATAAAAGCAAAAATAAACAAATGGGACCTAATTAAACTTAAAAGCTTCTGCACAACAAAGGAAACTATAAGCAAGGTGAAAAGACAGCCTTCAGAATGGGAGAAAATAATAGCAAATGAAGCAACTGACAAACAACTAATCTCAAAAATATACAAGCAACTCCTGCAGCTCAATTCCAGAAAAATAAATGACCCAATCAAAAAATGGGCCAAAGAACTAAATAGACATTTCTCCAAAGAAGACATACAGATGGCTAACAAACACACGAAAAGATGCTCAACATCACTCATTATCAGAGAAATGCAAA
>NW_011494926.1:2109989-2139014 GCF_000754665.1 Bison bison bison | reverse complement strand
ATACTAAGGCATATATATGGAATTTAGAAAGATGGTAACAATAACCCTGTATACGAGACAGCAAAAGAGACACTGATGTATAGACCAGTCTTTTGGACTCTGTGGGAGAGGGAGAGGGTGGGATGATTTTGGAGAATGGCATTGAAACATGTATAGTATCATATATGAAACAAGTCACCAGTCCAGGTTCGATGCAATGCTGGATGCTTGGGACTGGTGCACTGGGATGACCCAGAGGGATGATACGGGGAGGGAGGAGGGAGGAGGGGTCAGGATGGGGAACACATGTATACCTGTGGTGGATTCATGTTGATATATGGCAAAACCAATACAATATGGTAAAGTTAAAAAATTAAAAAAAAATTCAACAATTTGCAGGCATTGTCCACAACTCCCCTCCCATTATTTTTGGCAAATCATTATTCTGGCACTATCAAAACCTGGTCTTTGGCATTTATCAATCTAGCATATATCAAGAGTTTTCATGACCCAAGATTGTACTGCAGTTGAATTCAGTATGTGTGTGTGTTAGTTGCTCATTCATGTCCGAATCTTTGCGATCCTATGGACTGTAGCCCTCCAGGATCCTCTGTCCGTGGAATTCCCCAGGCAAGAATACTGGAGTGGGTTGCCGTGCCCTTCTCCATGTGAATTTAGTATATTTTACTTCAAATACTTTTAAATATTTAATATTTTTATAATGTAGTACTTGCATAATTGTGAAACTTACAAACACTTGGCAGATGTATTTGCATTTGTGAAAATTGCTAATTGCACCACCCCCATGCATACCTAAATATTGAAGTGAAGTTGCTCAGTCATGTCCGACTCTTAGCGACCCCATGGATTGCAGCCTAACAGGCTCCTCCGTCCATGGGATTTTCCAAGCAAGAGTACTGGAGTGGGGTGCCATTGCCTTCTCCTAAAGAAACTACAATACAGGGAGTTAAATTTTTTCTATGATATGCTTTTTTGCTAAAAAATACTTTAATAATTCTAAAAGTAATTTTGGAAGGAATGGGGAGGACGGAAGAGCTGAATTATTATTGCAGGGTCTCTGATTAGTGCTTTTTGTCCAATCCAGTGAGGTAATTAAAGATTTATAAGAATATACGTATAAATGAATCACTCTGCTGTACACCTGAAACTAACACAATATTGTACATCAACTATACTTCAAGGAAAAAAATTGAATTAAAAAAATCAAAAGATTTATAACCTAAATAAGACTGAATAAATATTCCAAATGTCTTCATAGTTGGTCATAGGGGTCATTCCAATTGGAAAACAAGACTTCAGATGCTATTTCCTCTAGTAAGCTAATTGCAAACAAATGTTCCTTTTGTCAGAAAGGAAGGAAAAAATATTAAGCCCAGTGGAAAAGGCCTTTCAGTGTTTGGTGCTAGTTTCTGGCAGGCTGTACAGTCCAAAGATCTCATTTTTTCCTTTTGGTTCTCTTTAAGGGTTGCCTGGGCTCCATTATGTTACTCCTAATTCAACTTCTATTCTTTTACTTAAGGATTTCTCATAACTGAAACTGTTTGGTACTAGAGATTCTAATACTCCTCATTATAGTAATCCCCATATCTATTGGCCAAGAGGAAATAAACAAGGCCACCCAGGGCTCAAAGTGCTAACCTACAGGATTCCAGAAGAACAACAACAAGATGCAAGAGTTGGAGGGAAATACCAAATGTGCTAATAGAACTGCTGGTACAAAGAAGAAGCCACTTAGAAAAACTTGATTTGAGCCCTTAAGCTGTGCGAGGGAAAAACACCCAGAGCACTAAAGAAAGCAAGCCCAATAAATAGAAAGAACAAGCAGCTTTATTCTTTATTCCATACGTGCATTACCCGAGTTTTCTGTTTGAAAGACCTTGAGGGCTGGAGAACTATTCACCACTGTATTAATTGGTCAAGTTAAATGACTTGCCCTGCATTCGCTCTAACTCCCACATTCTCTGTATAACCATTGGCCACCTGGACTCGGCACGTTCTCACACATGGTCATTAACTCTGAAAACTAGTGCAAGCCAAACAAAGCCGGAGGAATAAATGAGTTGCCATAAGAAAACAATTAAAAAGTCACCTGTTGTGAAAAGACATATTTAATCAAACCTGGGCAAAGAGACCACCCAAGATTACACAGTTTTCCTACAAGTCTGGTATTTACAATACAGGTGAATTTTTGTGAATGAGTGACTGTGATGAAAATATATCTAGTTGATATGGGTGAGCACTAAGAATAAAAGTTTCTGATATAAGAAACATTCAATATGTTTATTATTTATAAATAGTGAGTATCTATTTTTTCTTCTTAAAGACCAAAAGTAAACTATATTTTATACAAATTTGATCATTATGTGATATCTGCAACTTCTGATTAGACTGCTCATTGTATTCATCCATATTTGAGCAATAAACTATACTAAAATTTGAAAGGTGAATGAATTCTTTTTCTACTTAGGAATAAAATCATCATGGAGATGCCTATATACTATTTCCAAATCTTCCAACTGATCACTTTTTTCCTCAAGACAGATTCTTGCAAACACAGCCTTTAAATTTCCAATATAAACATTTCAAATTAATTAAAATGATTGCATCACAGTTAAATTTACTGTTACAAAATTTTAAGGGTTGCTTGGGCAACCCTAAAATTAATGGAGGAAAGCATTCATCACACTTTTACCAAAAAAAAAAAAAAAAACCCACTGAAGTCCACAATAGAATATATGATTTAGGTTAAATGCTTTGGGGAGAAAATAGTCACCCACTTTCAATTATACATGAAAACACAATAAAAAGGAAAATGTACATTTGTTGTTGAATGAAGGGCAATTTAATGGTATTAAGGAATACAATTAAGTTATAATATTAAATCAAATATTACCATCAATGCTAGACAATTTCTTACTTAAAAATGGCAATGGAAATGGTAAATGATTATTGTCCCTGTTCTAAGAATTTTATTAAGAAACTGTTTTCTAAAAAATACCATTTGCCTTACATACATTTTATGCAGAATTTGAATGTTTTTCCTAAATTTCATAGAGAAGCGACTAAAAATTGAACTTGAGATTCCATATCTCTAAAATGGGAACAGATATTTGTGTGTGTGTCAATGGCACCCCACTCCAGTACTCTTGCCTGGAAAATCCCATGGACGGAGGAGCCTGGTAGGCTGCAGTCCATGAGGTCGCTAAGAGTCGGACATGACTGAGCGACTTCACTTTCACTTTTCACTTTCATGTATTGGAGAAGGAAATGGCAACCCACTCCAGTGTTCTTGCCTGGAGAATCCCAGGGATGGGGGAGCCTGGTAGGCTGCTGTCTCTGGGGTTGCACAGAGTCTGACATGACTGAAGCGACTTAGCAGCAGCAGCAGCAGAGTCACCATAGCATGCAAAGTGGATGAGAACACAGAGGACTAGGATCAAAATCTGCCACTTACAAGTTGCATGACCCAAGACAACTTTCTTAAACTATCTGTGCCACACTTCTCTCATCTGTAAAATGGGCATAATGCTAACACCTTCCTGACAGACTTATGAGATGCAAATATTCACTGTAAGTCAAGTACTATCATACAAGGGCTATTTGTGAGTTATTGATGATGTTGCTGTCCTTTCATATTTCACGTGTTTCTGATGAATTCAAGAGAGAAAATATATAAATTCTCCATGAACATTTCAAAGCATTTCTTTATATAAACATATTTCCATGATTTTGATTTTGAACCAGGCTTACAGAGACAAAATATAGTCATAAAAGTAATGCTAAATTAATTTTACATTTGATTAATTTACAACTAATGAGATAGCAAGAGATGATAGATGTTTGTGTTCTAGACTATCAGAGAAATGCAAGTGTGTGCAACAGAATGATGCTTAATATTTGTCTTTGTAGGCCACTCAAGATCTTTCTATTATCTTCCACTTTATCTATATGACATATACAATATAGTAAAATACTAGAAATAGTCTGCTGCTGCTGCTGCCAAGTCACCTCAGTTGTGTCTGACTCTGTGCGACCCCATAGACGGCAGCCCACCAGGCTTCCCCGTCCCTGGGATTCTCCAGGCAAGAACACTGGAGTGGGTTGCCATTTCCTTCTCCAATGCATGAAAGGGAAAAGTGAAAGTGAAGTCACTCAGTCGTGTCCGACCCTCAGCGACCCCGTGGACTGCAGCCCACCAGGCTCCTCCGTCCATGGGATTTTCTAGGCAAGAGTACTGGAGTGGGGTGCCATTGCCTTCTCCGAGAAATAGTCTACAGAGTTTAAACTCAGTATGCCCAAAACAGCGCTTATAAATTTTCTTCTTCATATCTATTATGGCATTGCTAGATTGACCTATTTATAATGGAATTGCCCTTATAAATTTTCTTCTTTATATTTATCATGACATTGCTAGATTGACCTTCAACAATTATTGTCCTTTTTTTATCTGCCAGGGTTTCATATTTACATTCACTGTATCACATGTTCCTATGTATTCTACCCCTTTTGCTTCCTGATGCCTTGGTTCAGGCCCTCCTCCTCTTTTAAACTGAACTACTATAAGTGTTTTCTTCTTGTTCTCTCAAACTTGGGTCTTCTTAAGTCTGTTCGCCAAACTGTCAGTATAACCTCCCTAATAGGCAGACTCCCCATGTATCCGCATCCTCGCCGGCCATAGAACAAAGTTTAATTTTATCAGCATATTATAAGAGGTTTTGACCTCATCTTGCCTGCACTCTTTCTTCTTCCTCCTAACTTGCCATATCAAACTCCTAGCCATTCTTGAGAACGTGCCCATGTTCTTCTGTGGCTTCATGCTTTTACACTGTTTGCTCTGCTGGGGACTCTCTTCCTTTTATTTATTTTTAATTGGAGTATAATTGCTTTACAATATTATGCTAGTTCCTGCTGTGTAACAGTGTGAATCAGCTATATGTCCATATATATTCCATCCCTCTTGAGCCTCCATTCTTCCTTTTTCTAAACAGTGAATTACCCTCATCTCTCATGAATTATCAGTGTCACCTTTTCAAGTTCTCATCTGACACCTGGCATAGACACTTCCTTCCCCCTCTATCCCAACACAGTGCCGTATACTGTCTTCCACTATAAAATTTATGACACTCTTGAAATTGTCTGCTCCTAATTTTCCACCATTGAACTAGAAGTTACATTTAGGCTGGTTATTCATCTGATTCTTAAATTTATTTTTCCTTTGATGCTGCCATATTTTTTTCTGATAAGGAGATTTTTTTTAAATTCTAAGATTTATTATACCATTATGTTATAAAATAATGGCTGTTCGTAACATCAAAAGTTGGAAGAATATGCCATTAGTGAAAATAAATCTTTTATATAATTATTAATATGTATGAACATTTGAATAAAATTCTTTGTTCTTGTTTGTTTTTATATTTGATTTTTTTTATGTGGAAGTGTGAAAACCCTATAATGGGCTAGAACCAGTTTAGGACCTCGCTATTGGGAACCCCTGATTTAATATACTAATTTAGTTTGAACTAAGGTTCAAGGGTAATTGAAAGAGACTCCAAAGCTTATTTGTGTGATTATTTGGAAATGTGCTGCACTTAGTATAGGGCCAGGGACTGAATACAACTGATTTAATATACTAATTTAGTTTGAACTAAGGTTCAAGGGTAATTGAAAGAGACTCCAAAGCTTATTTGTGTGATTATTTGGAAATGTGCTGCACTTAGTATAGGGCCAGGGACTGAATACAACTGATTTAATATACTAATTTAGTTTGAACTAAGGTTCAAGGGTAATTGAAAGAGACTCCAAAGCTTATTTGTGTGATTATTTGGAAATGTGCTGCACTTAGTATAGGGCCAGGGACTGAATACAACTGATTTAATATACTAATTTAGTTTGAACTAAGGTTCAAGGGTAATTGAAAGAGACTCCAAAGCTTATTTGTGTGATTATTTGGAAATGTGCTGCACTTAGTATAGGGCCAGGGACTGAATACCTTTGATAAAGATTCACTGAATGAATGAACATGTTAAGAATGACCACTTAGTTCATTACTAATTCACATAATTTGTGGGACGATGTATCTCTACATCAAGGTCAAATTACAGGTGATTATTTCGATTCTATCTTTTTGCTTCTAACCTGTCTTCCTTTTACTTTTGCTACCCTAATTCATGTTTTTCTTCTTTTTATTCCCTTGCATTTAATAAATTTTCACATTAAAAACTCTTCATTTTTCTTTAATTTAAAAATATTTATTCAACAATACTGCACAATTTTTTTAGTCTCAGGTTTATTTTATAGCAAATTAGCAGAGATATCATTTCTATTCATGAGTAATCTTATTTTTTAAAATTTAATGTCATGAAAGTCAGATTTTTACTCTTGTGATTCCTTTATATAAGTGGCCACATCATAATTGTTATTTAATAGTTATAAGAAAGGAACAGGTAGGAATTTCTGACTTCCAAAAGAGAAAGGAAAACACTCGAACTGGAGAGAGAGCAGCTGTAATTCTTATCCTGCTTTGGAACGCTTAAGTTCCAGTGTGGGCTATAACAAACGAGTGGTTTTATCTCCCCTTGTTCAAGTTTATTCATCCCTAAAAAAGGGGAGGAGAGAGTTTCTGTTAATCTTTCTCAAAAATAAGTTATATGAGCAAACGCATCAAAAGTATTTTGGACTTCTCAGAAGAGTCAATAAGAACAGCTAATAGTGTCATTATCATAAAATATTGAAGTATTTTATCATGATATCAAGTCTAATGAAAATCCAAGTGTGTTCAAAGGCTCATTTTGCAGTATTATACTATTATTTGGTTATTATTAGTTGTGAATAGTTCCAAACAACAGCCTAGCTGGATAAGGAATTTAATCCTGATCAGTTGTGGGTTTCCTCAAAATGCTCTTTTGACAGAAGGAATGTATTTTAAGTTATTAGTGTCTCTTTTTGAGAGTTTTCTATTACAATTTTTTCTTGAATTATAATTTTAAGATACTCAGGGTCTACCAAATAATTTTTAAAAAATGAAAAAGAAAATTGTTGCCCTGTTGCCCTGTTTCTCCTATGGCTCTGAGAAAATGCAGAGGGTTCAGGTCTGGCAGAGAGACCACCAGCAAAGAACAGCTGTCTTAGGAAACAGCAGGAGAAAGTGCTCCAGGAAGGATAGGAGGAACCCCACCTCGAGGGCTGTACCATGAAAGAGTGTGTGTCGGGAGGGTGAAAGGCAGGAGACTGTGAATTTCTGAAACTCTTAAATAAAATGGCCCAGCAACATGAAATGAGAAACACTTCCAATATTACGTAAACCCAAAAGAGAAATGTCCCAAGGAAATGCAGCTCAAGATATTCTTTAACTTGACTATTCTCTAAATGAACGTAAAGTGTTTTTTAACTGAATGTTAAAAGTCACCAGTATTTTCTTTAGGCAACAATTTCATGAACACTGGTGGACAGCAAAATGAATTAAATGTATTAATTTCTTATTTTCAGTGATGCTAATGATGCTGACCATTTACATTAAGGGAAATCTCTACCTCTTCCCACTGAAGACTTATCACTTTGCATTTTTTTTTCTTTTAAATCTCTTTAAAAATGTTGCTCAGAACCATCTTCTTCCTAATGCCTTTGGAGAACACTTTCCTTCTCTGATGGACAACCCCATTATTTATCTTATGCACCTCTGTCCAACTGTTTCTGGTTCTGGTATTGTGCTCAGTCATGTCCAAATCTTTGCAATCCCATGGACTACAGCACACCAGGCTTCCCCATCCTTTGCTATCTCCTGGAGTTTGCTCAAACTTATGTCCATTGAGTTGGTGATGCCATCCCACCATCTCGTCCTCTGTTGCCTCCTTCTCCTCCTGCCCTCAATCTTTCCCAGCATCAGGCTTTTTTCCCATGAGTCAAATCTTCACATCAGATGGCCAAAGTATTGGAACTCCAGCTTCAGCATCAGTCCTTCCAATAAATATTCAGGGTTGATTTCCTTTAGGACTGTTTTGATTTCCTTCCATCCAAGGGGCTCTCAACAGTCTTCTCCAGCACCACAGTTGAAAAACATCAATTCCTCAGTGCTCAACCTTCTTTCTGGTCCACTCTTACACCTGTACATGACTACTGGAAAAACCATATCTTTTACCATATGGTATATTTATGGTTCTGGTATATACCCAATATATTCCTGTCTTGCATATTGCCATGTGTGTATGGAATTGTTTTATGGCCTTCATTGACTTCCAGTTTGTCATTGGATCAAAGGGTTTCATGTGACCATTTTCTTTGAAGAAACATTGCATCTTTTCCTTTGCTTAGCATGTGGTCAAATAAGTAGTGTTCCTGAGGTTTCTACTCCATTTTAAAAATTGGAATATAATTGCTTTACAATGTTGTGATAGATTCTGCTGTATAGCTTCATAGAGTCCTGTACTCTGAAGACCTCAATTTGGGATATGGCAGAAGTAACTCTTGTGTAGGTAAGTCTCCTTGTTGCTTTGTCCTCAAACACACACACAGATACACACATATGTATTTATAGCTATGTTTCATTGCATTCTCGTGAATGTTAATAGCAAGCATTTATGAATGGGCTCCCCAGGTGGCACTAGTTGTAAAGAATATGCCTGTCAATGCAGGAGACATGGGACTCAGGTTCGATCCCTGGATTAGGAAGATCCCCTGGAGGAGGGCATGGCAATCCCCTCCAGTATACCTGCCTGGAGAATCCCATGGACAGAGGAGCCTGGAGGGCTACAGTCCATGGGGTTGCAAAGAGTTGGACATGACTGAATCGACTTAGCATGCACACACGGGAATTTTTCACCCAGAATATATACTTTGTTTCTCTGTATAGTCTTCCTTGGCAATTGCATTCAGCACTAATATCTCTCTTCACTGTGCTACTCAGATGTGTGCTGAATTTCTCAGCAATAAGATCTCTGAAAAGGGAGCACCCTTAGTGCAGAGAGGTTCAGGAACTTTCCCAGGCTCAGAGTCTTTAAATAAGCTGATGTGTAGAAAGATGTTAATATAAAGCAGGTGCTCTGAAAATTAGATATTATTACAGAAGACGTGTATTATATACAACTTCTTATTTAATACATTGATTTAGGATAATTTTGTCTTTTTGTCTCCAAGATTCTATGCCCCTTTAAGTACTTACCGAAGCACTTATCGTTACTGTCTTGCACAGCATTTTCACTTTAGCAAAGTGGACAAAGTAATTGATAATTGTTTGAAGGAGAGCAGGAAGGCAGGGGGCAGGGAAAAGAGTTAGAGGAAATATGCTGTACACAGAATAACAACAAAATCCCACCAAAGCATAAGGTTGGTATTGGTTAAGAGCAGGAACTGGGTGGGAGATGGAGGCTCTTGGAATAGCTTCCCAATAATATTATAGAAGAAAGCTGAAAAACCTGTAAAATCACAGTTTTATAAAACTAAAAATGTGACCATCATTTAGTCCCAAGACTGTGATGTCTTGACCTTTTATATTCTCATAATTTTCAATTAAGGTATCAAATACAAAATGATGCACAATTATAAATAACCAAGTATAATCATTTTCTAAAAGGCATAGAATTCATTAAGAGAAAACAATATTAATGGAAACTGCAATGCACAGTTATAGCCAAAAAAAAAAAATCTACAAAATAGATTCCAGGAACATTACAATAAAATGTTAGACAAAGTGGGAACCAGGAAGGGAAATGAGTTTTAACAGAAAGAAAAGAAGTTTACAACCTCTTGTGGCTCAAGGGAGAAAAAGCTCACCCACATTGCTCCCTTTAAGAGTTTTTCCAGATTTAACTAGCTGCGTGGAGGTTCCCATATGGCTATTAAAGAATTATACTATCAAATAGAAAAATAATAAGTATATTAAAAACAGTATATAATCATGCTATTAGAAGGGAAGGGCCATGTCATGAGCACATTATGTTTAAGAGTTTAGAAGAGCAGGTACTCAATAAACGGCATGCACAGTGCAGGCTTTGAAAGCTTACTTTCTAAATCCAATATGTAACTAAATAAATAATGCAGCCTTGATAACCCTCAAAATAGAAAGTAAATGGTCCATTAAGAGAACACATTAAGCCATCTTATTGACTCATGCATGGACCCTTCAAGTCCCCATTATTAGGCAAATGCTCCCATCAATCTTATTACCTACATAGAAAACAGTCTTCTTAAATACACTTTCAGGCCATAAATTCCCCATTCTTAGTCAGCTATTGACCAATATTTCTAATTTGATGTTTCAGAATTTTATAAAAATGTTACTTTTTTTTTTTTTTTGCCTTAAAGTTGCATTTTTAAATGGTAAGGTTTATTTTTAGGAAGCATTAGCCCTAGGACTAGCCTGGAACAGAAATGTCCTTCCGGGTTCATGGCTCTCATTTATACTGTCACCTTGAGAGTGATAAAGCTGTAGGATTTTTTTTTTTTCAATTACACCGTATTCAAAGACAAAAGAAAGCTGAGGGCTGAAGAATTGATGCTTTTGAACTGTGGTATTGGAGAAGACTCTTGAGAGTACCTTGGACTGCAGGGAGATCCAACCAGTCAATCCTAAAGGAGATCAGTCCTGAATATTCATTGGAAGGACCTATGCTGAAGCTGAAACTCCAATACTTTGGCCACCTGATGCAAAGAACTGACTCACTGGAAAAGACACTGATGCTGGGAAAGAATGAAGGCTGGAGGAGAATGGGATGACAGAGGATGAGATGGTTGGATGGCATCACTGACATGATGGACATGAGTTTGAGTAAGCTCCGGGAGTTGGTGAAGGACAGGGAAATCTGGCCTGCTGCAGTTCATGGGGTCACAAAGAGTCGGACATGACTGAGCCGACTGAACTGACAAAGATAAATTAGCATTGTGAGACATTATTATTTTTTAAATTATTGGAGTATAGCTGCCTTACAGTGTTGTGTTAATTTCTGCTGTACAACAAAGTAAATCAGCTGTATGTATACATATATCCCCTCTTTTTTGGATTTCCTTCCCATTTAGGTGCCTCTGTGTGTGCAGTATGTCACTTCAGCTGTGTCTGACTCTGTGTGGCCCTATGGACTGCAGCCTGCCAGGCTCCTCTGTTCATGGGATTCTCCAGGCAAGAATACTGGAGTGGGTTGCCATGCCCTCCTCCAGAAGATCTTATTTTGGTGTCTACGGAGCATTAAGTAGAGCTCCTTGTACTATAGTGCATATATGTGAAGGACATTATCTTCCATCAAATATCAAGGATACAAAACAGACTCTACGGTTCATTTGATGTATGATGTACAAAGATGCTATACCTGTCTCCTGAGTGGATAATTCAATTCATACTGACCTAGAAGACATGTGATTCCAAATGTATTGGATTTCAAGCAGATTCATACCTAAGCTGTCTAAATTGCATTTTTTTCAACTTCTAGATATCTAAATTGGCGATGTCCTTCAGTGTGGATTTCAGGCACACCTCAAAACTTAAGTGTTAAAACTGTCCACTCTACCACCATCCAACCTTGAATTCAAAGCTGCTCTACTTTGGTTGGAGAACTTAAACTCTGTGATATAGTTTCTTCTATTTCCAGCATAGAACACTTTCCAAAATTGTTTCTCCTCAGCTCTTGCAGATCATATGTTTTCTTTGCCTTTTTGATCTGTATTTTTGTTGCAGAGAAGGAGCCAGTTCTGACTCCATCTTGGAACTGTTTCTTTGACTTATTATTCTAATTGCCTTTGTTATTTTTATAAAAACAAAAGCTTTGTTACTTTTGTTACCATTGTCATACAAAATGGCTGACTGTTAAACTAAAGTGCCCTTGTTCAGAACCCTGCCCACCTGCAGATGGCAGGAAAGAAGAAATTAACATATCCCCTGCCTGAGGCTTGCCATTCTAGGAGATGGTTGCAAGATTAATGGACTTTTTACTTTGCTTCCTCAACTCCCTCCATCTCTGATCTATTAAAGAACCCGGCATCCAGACCCAGATAAGATGGTTATTTTGAGGTGCTAGCCTGCCATCTTCTCAGTCAGCAGAGTCCCTGAATAAAGTGTCTTCCTTGCTTCAGCCCCTCATCTCTCAGATTCATTGGCCTGTCATGCAGCGAACAGAGTGAACTTGGACTCAGTCAACTTCTACTGAGTTTGTCACATCAGATAGCTTTCCTTTTGGCATAATTTTTCCCCTGGTCTTCTCAAGCTAGACTTTCTGTCATCTGGGTTCTTTTTCTAGTCATAGATTCTCTCTCTTTCTTTTCTTTTTTCTTTTTTTTGGATGTGGACCATTTTTAAAATCTTATTGAATTTGTTACAGTATTGTTTCTGTTTTATGTTTTGGCATTTTGGCCACAAGGCATGTTGGATCTTAGCTCCCTGATCAGAGGTCGAACCCCGCATCCCCTGCATTGGAAGGCCAAGTCAACTGGACCTCCACGAAAGTCCCATCTAGACACAGTTTCTCATTATTCCCATGCACCCACCACATCTGGACTAACATGGACTATTATTACAGGCTTAGTCAAACAATTTGTGGTAGTTCTATCAGCATTCCCCATTGACGGCTAGGTAAATAATGTTTTTTTTTTTTTTTGGTCTGTAGAAAAGAGGTCAATGTAATACACATTTAATTTAAGAACGGTTTAGTCATTACATAAGTCATTATTCAGATAAACCTGCTCAGCAGTTAATACATCTGGGAGTGAATTAAGTGTGTGTTATGTGGAATCTGTTTGACACAATTTTTAATTTCTAAAACATTTGTGAAGAGGAAGTTGATGATATTCTTTCCTTCAGCTAAAAGAACAAGGTTAAGTGAAGGTTGTGTGCAAAGGGATGGGGAAATGTATCTGGAAGAAGTATCCAGGGAAGGAGGAGAGGGGGAACATGAGAAAGGAGAAAATAAAGGGGAATGGGAGGAAATAAAGGAGGAGAAGACAGGAGTGAAAAGGAGAGAAGACTGAGTGAGAGAGGAGGAGGTTGGGGGAAGGAAGGAGAGGGGAGAAAGGAGAATGGGAATAGCATTAGTTTCAGGAGTGGCATTGTTAAAGTAAAATAGTCATTTTACTTGGTACAAATTATATGCCAAATTGTTATAAATTATATGCTAAACATTGAAATCTTTATTCTATATCTGTAGAATTAGAGAAGAGCTGATACACACACATAATCGATAATATTCTCTATATTATTATAGTCATTTAGAAATGAATTTATATGTGTCTTGCACATGTTTTCCAAAGAAACACTGGAAAGAAGAGAACTTCAGCAATTCCCTGATAATTACCCTTTTTCTCCTTCCAATCTAGTGTCTGCTAAAACCACAATTATTTATTTAGAGTTATACAAACAGACATGCAGATACACCTTCACATCATCTCATCTTCTCTTTCTACAGCTTTCACAGTAGGATGTAAATCTGCATTTTAGGTTGACTCCAAGCGTCATGAGTAAGTCTATAGTGTGAGAACTCTGCAATGGCAATTCAAACTTCTGAGAAATACCATGGTAACCAGACCATCAGTTTGGTGAAGATGTCAACCCTCCAAAATGCAAAAATTAGTAGCAGAAGCAACAGGGAATGATTGAAAAAGTGAAGGAATAAATTCACATCTTGTCAATAAAATTATTTATGTTGTTTTAGAATTTAATAAAGTTTATACTTTTTGTTAGTCATTAATAAAGCTTATACTTTATTAATAAAACTTATACTTTTACAAATGCATGTTTGCCATTTGTCTTTTTAGTCTTTAAATTTCTTTATCCATTTTTCTATGGAAGTATGTGTATTTTCTTTGCACTTTATTTTGAAATTGAAATTTACTTTTTACCTAATTAATATGTGCCCTTTTAATATTTACTTAATAAACTTTAGAATGAACAAAAGCAGTCCTTTGCCTTGCCCCTTCTTATCTTTATTTAAGCTACTCTGAAGTCCATTATGTAATTTTAGTTATTTCTTTTAGGATTTACCTGTATATCTAAATGATATATTAAACAGATATATTTTAAGGGTTCACTTTATACATAATCTATTGGATTTCTATTATGAAAGTTATATATTTAGTTCATTTATACCTTATTTCTCCTCAACACATAATTCAGTACCAACTCTCAATATTGTTAAACAATAATTTTAATTAGAATTTGTTAAAAGTTAAGAACTGTGGTTATCTTATTTAAAATTAAGTCTTATGTTTTCCTGACTTGCACCCAAATTTTTATTTTCTCTGGAGTCAACAATTCTGTTTTGTCTTTTTTTTTCCTGTTTGATTTTCCCTGTACCTATCATTAACTTTTCAACACACTCTTCATCACATGTGTAAAATTTAGGTCTATATCAAACAATTATGCAGTCCTAGTTTTCCCTGAGAGATCTTTGCTGAGTTCTGTAGTCGACTATTCCGACTGAAACTGGCCTTTCTCTGAGTATTGATTCACAGCTTTCACCTGGAAGCTTTCTTTACCATAAATCAGTATTTATTTCATAGTGCATCTATTTCTGGAAGGCCCTGAGTTGCTTGACATGCTTCCCTTGTCAGCATAGCTTCTATTGGCTATCTTTAAAAGAGTACAAGGGAGATGATTTTTTGTTAAGCTAACATGTCTGAACTTGATCTATACTTATAATTAATTAATAGCTTGATGGAGTATGGAAGCCAAGCTCAGAGATTGTTCTTTCTCGGAATGTTCACAATGCTTCATTATTGTTTGGTGTCTAGTATTATTACTGAGACATTTAACACCATGCTCAGTCAAATGTTTTCTGTGCTTACTTTTTGCTTTTCTCCTTTCGGGGAACTTTTGGGATCTGTTCTTTCTTTTTGGGGTTCTAGTATTCAAAGCAACAATGGTAGAATAGTTACCAAATTTTCCAAGAGACATGAATGAATGTATTTTAAAAGCCAAGATAATCCCAAACAGGATACGTTCAAACAAACTCACATCAAGAAACATCATAATCAAGCTGCTGAAAATTGAAAATAAAGGAAAAAAAATCTTGAAAGTAATGAGAGAGAAAAATAGTGGGAAATCAATTTGAATAACTGGTCTTATCAGAAGAAGGCCAGAAGGGGTTCAATGTTTTTCAAGTGCTGAAGGAAAAGAACTCTTAACTTCAAATCCTACCCTGGGGAAACAGTCTTTAGGAACCAAGGAAAAATCAAGGCAGACTTAGATGAAAAAACTGGGGAAAAAAAATTAGCTGATCTAAAAAAGGATTAAAGAAAGTTATCTGAATAGATAACAGATAGAGGACATGATGACAATAGAGTCTTGGAACATTCAGAGGAAAGAAAGAATAATGAAACGAGTGAAACAAATCTAAATACATTTTACTTCTGCTGACTTTCCTAAATTATGTTTTATTGTTGAAGTAAAAACTATGACACTATTTGATACAGTTCTAAATGTATATAGAGGAAATATTTAAGATTATTATAAATGGGATTTTTTTTTTTTTTTAAAGGAAGCCATGTTTCTGTCACTCAAACTTTATATTGTAGATAAAGCCTGGTTTCTCATTGTCAGGGACAGACATTAAAAATGAGGGAAAAAAGGAACTCTCTTGCATTGCTGGTGGGAATGCAAACTGATACCACCACTATGGAGAACAATATGGATATTCCTTAAAAAACTAGGAATAAAACCACAATACACCCAGCAATACCACTTCTAGGCATATCCCTGAGGAAACAGAACCTGTAAAAGACACATGTACCCCAATGTTCACTGAAGCACTATTTACAATAGCTAGAACATGAAATGGAGAAGGAAATGGCAAACCACTCCAGTATTCTTGCCTGGAAAATTCCATGGACATAGGAGCCTGGTGGGCTACAGCTCATGGGGTGGCAAAGAGTCAGACGTGACTAAACGACTAACAACAGGACCCGAAAGCAATCTAGATGTCCATCAACAGATAAATGGATAAGGAAGCCGTGTTACATATATAAAATGGAACAGGGCTGCTGCTAAGTCACTTCAGCCATAAAAAGGAATCCATCTGAGTCTGTTCTAATGAGGTGGATGCAACTTACTTCACATTATACAAAGTGAAGTAAGTCAGAAAGAGAAAAACAAATATCAACTATTACTGCATATATATAAAATCTACAAAGATGGTACTGATGAACCCATGTGCAGGGCAACAGTGGAGATGCAGACATACAGAAGGGATTTATGGACATGGACCGGGGAGAGGAAGGAGAGGGGGAGATGAATGGAGAGAGTAGCGAGGAAGCATGTACAATAACATGTGTAAAATAGTCAGTGGAAATTTGCAGTATGACTCAGGGAACTCACACTGGGGCTCTGTAACAACCTAGAGGGGTAGGATGGGGTGGGATGTGAGAGGGAGGTTCAAAAGAGAGGGGGACATATATATATATCCATGACCAATTCATGTTGATGTATGGCAGAAATCAAACCAATATTGTAAAGCAATCATTAATCAATTAAAAATAAATACATGTAAAATATCATGTATGAAATGAGATGCCAGTCCAGGTTCGATGCACGATACTGAATGCTTGGGGCTAGAGCACTGGGACGACCCAGAGGGATGGTATGGGGAGGGAGGAGGGAGGTGGGTTCAGGATGGGGAACACATGTATACCTGTGGAGGATTCATTTTGATATTTGGCAAAATTAATACAATTATGTAAAGTTTAAAAATAAAATAAAATTATGCTAAAAAAATAAATATATTTTCAAAAAAAATAAGAAAGAGACAAGACTAGTATAAAACTTGTGGTGTTGTGCCAGTTTCAGTTATACTAACATGAAGCTACATTAAAAAAAAATGAAGTATGTACAGACATGTTGATATACATATGTGTGAATATGTACATACATATATTTATTTTCTAGTTCATGTTATTCTAAAAAGTAATCATACCCACTCAGCAATGAGCAATTTGTTATTTAGATTTGCTGTTTTCTAATAAAAGGAAATAGATGCTTCTAGGTCTAAGCAGAAAAAGTACAAGATGAACTTGGAACATCAATCATTGGTGGTAGAAAGTAATGAACTATTTAAAAAGAAAAGTTCCATGTCAAAAGAACTGAGAGGCTAACTTCAAAAAGCAATCAGTGACAAAATCTGGGACATTTTAAAACCACAAAATAATAAAGCTAGTACTATATAAACTAAAGTGAATAAACTAAAATGAATATTCATGTATTTACATTGATATAAATATATATATAAATAAATAAACAGATGGATGGCTAGATATTAGATAAAGGACAACGTTCCTTATAGTTGTGAATTTGAACATATAAACAGAGAAAAATTCATAGAACTTGAAAGTCACCATTTTGTGGATACATTGTAATTATCCTTTCTTGTCAAGCTTCCCAAGTAGCCCAGTTGTAAAGAATCCACCTGCCAATGCAGGAGACTCAGATGCAGGTTAAAAAATCCCTGGGTCAGGAAGATCCCTGGGAGTAGGAAATGGCAACCCACTCCAGTATTCTTGCCTGGGAAATCCCATGGACAGAAGAGGCTGAAGAGCAACAGTTTATTGGTTCACAAAGAGCCTAACACAACTGGTCATGCACATGCAATATCATCAGTGTGCTAGAATTAGTTGGGGAAATTATTATGAAAAACAGGATACTTATTCATTAAAAGTGAAATAATATGGCTTGAGTTCAGTTCAGTTCTGTTCAGTCACTCAGTTGTGTCTGACTCTTTGCGACCCCGTAGATGGCAGCACGCCTTGAAATTCAACAATAAAAAAAGAAAAGAAAAAAAAAACTGCGATCATGCATCCAGTCCCATCACTTCATGGCAAACAGAAGGGGAAACAGTGACAGACTATTTTCTTTGGCTCCAAAATCACTGCAGACGGTGACTGCAGCCATGAAATTAAAAGATGCTTGCCCCTTGAAAGAAAAGCTATGACAAACCTAGACAGTGTATTAAAAAGCAAAGACATCACTTTACTGAAAAAGGCCCATATAGTCATAGCTATAGCTTTTCCAGTAGTCATGTATGGATGTGAGAGTTGGGCCATAAGAAGGTTGAATGCCGAAGAATTGATGCTTTTGAATTGCAGTGCTGGAGAAGAGTTTTGAGAGTCCCTTGGACTGCAAGAACATCAAACCAGTCAATCCTAAAGGAAATCAGTCCTGAATATTCATTGGAAGGACTCCAGCTGAAACTGAAGCTCCAATACCTTGGCCACTGATGCAAAGAGCTGACTCATTGGAAAAGACCCTGAGGCTGGGAAAGATTGAATGCAAAAGGAGAAGAGGGAGGCAGAGGATGAGATGATTAGATAGCATCACCAACTCAATGGACAGGAAGTTGAGCAAACTTTGGGAGATAGTGGAGGACAGAGGAACCTGGTGTGCTGTAGTTCATGGGGTCACAAGGAATCAGACATGTCTTAGTGACTGAAAAACAGCAAAAATGTTTAAGCAAAAATAAATCACTAGTATGACATCTGTCTCTAGCTTACAACCTGATTGTTCATTAGCCATAGTTTCAAATTTGTTAGTATAAATACACTGAAGTATTTTGAGGTCCGTATTAAAGAAAATAGAGTCACACTGCATGAAATAAGTTTAATATTCTGAATTTGATCCTATAGGATTTAAAGTTAAAATCTCTTATGAAAATTTGTTACCACAGTTACATTAATTTTAAATTCAGATTTAGATTTATCTGTAACTTATAAATTTAAACTTTTATAATGTCTTCCTGTCTTTTATGTAAACCTTTAATAACTGAATAAAAACCAAGCACAGATTAGGAAGTACTAAAATAAAGCAGACCCTTATCATCATATCTTTTCCAAATAAAGTTATCCAGTAAAAAATCTTTACAGGCAAGCCCTGTTTGGCAAAGAAACTGTGTATAAATGTTTGTGTTTCGGACACAGAGTAAATTATAAACTGTGTAGTAATTTTTCATGATTGGCAAAGAACAGAGTATACGGGGGTTTTGAATATTTTACATAGTTTTGTTCACATTTATCCTCAATTAGGCATTTGGTACATGTGAAGGCAATATTGGAATTGAGATAAAATATTTACACTTTATGTTTTGTGTAAGGCTAAAAAGAAGATAACATCTTACTGGACAGTTTGAATTGGCTGGAATTTGACCAGTTAGAATGAATAACTTTGCATGAAAATCTTTATCTAGACGGTCAGAATTTAGATGGGTAAGCTGCCTGATTAATTCCAGATTTCAAATATTTTCTTTCCAAATTTTCTTCCTGCCAAGATAATTATCAGGAACAATATAGATGAGTACAAATGGTTTTGGAAAATCTTATGTTGTTTAGGGTTAAAAATAAGTTCATGATATTTAAACTTCAGCTGTACTGCATAAATGTATCCTTTGCCATATTTTAATTTTTAAAACATCTTTGGAAATAATCCTTGCAAAGTTTTGTCACACTCAGCGTCATTTGGAAGATGAATTCCAGTTGGCTCTGTTTCATAGCACCTGCAGGTTTCGGAAATAACTAGAGTTTCAGTTGACATGTCCTAGATATCAAATTATGTTGTGAGATAAAATGATTAAATCTGTGTGCTTGTGAGCAAGGTGCCTTTGTTAAGAATATGTAATGATAAAGAGCAAATAAAGTCAACCAGTGATTTAAATCTCTACTCTACAGGGAAAAATATATAAAATTAATGCTTGGAATTTGACCTCAGCTGTTAAAAGAAAATGAATTTTAAGAATATGTAGAAGCATGTATCTTCATTTTTTTCAATGCTGTTGATGTTTCATGAGCTAAGTAAAAAATTACTCTTTGCAAGATTGTATGGTATATATAAATCAAGGAGTATTTTAGTAAATTAATATTTTACAACTAAAGTTTGTAACATATAACAGACCCTTATTGTTTGATGAGTTGTCCTTTTGAGTTAGAAAAAAAAACAATGATGAAGACTTTTTTTTAAAAAAAGATGCAAATTGCCTGTAGTTTGGGCCCAAATTCCAAAGTTTTAGTGTGAGAAAGATTTCTCTTAAGGTTACATACAAGAACAACACTGATGTAATTCCAATTTTGGGTCAAAGCCACTGAATGATAATGTCCAGCAGGGAGCAGGATAACAAATTGATAAAAGACTGAAAATAATAGAATCACAAACCAATCATAAATTTTTGCATGCAATCATAAACCTGGGTCACTACTTTTGTTGTTCATTGGCTCAGCTGCTGCTGCTGCTAAGTCGCTTCAGTTGTGTCCGACTCTGTGTGACCCCATAGACAGCAGCCCACTAGGCTCCTCTGTCCCTGAGATTCTCCAGGCAAGAACACTGGAGTGGGTTGCCATTTCCTTCTCCAAAGTTCAGTGGCTCAGTTGTGTCCTATTCTTTGCAACCTCATGGACTGTAGTATGCCAGGCTTCCTTGTACTTCACTATTTACCTGAGTTTTCTCAAATTCATGTCCTTTGAGTCAGTGATGCTATCTAATTATCTCATCCTCTGTTGCCCCCTTCTCCTCCTGCTCTCAATATTTCCCAGCATCAGGGTCTTTTCCAATGAGTTAGCTCTTTGCATCAGTTGGCCAAAATATTGGAGATTCAGCTTTAGCCTCAGTCCTTCCTATGAATATTGAGGTTGATTTCCTTTAGGATTGACTAGTTTGAACTCCTTGCTCCAAGGGATTATTACATTTAGTTATTATTTGAAAACTTGAGGATATTAGGAACTGGCCTGGAAATCTACATGGCTGTTCAGCATTGGGGGTTTAGAATGAGATCAGAATATTTGAAGACGTATTTGGGAATTTTGTCAAATCTTGAGTTCACCTGAATTTAAATACTTTTGGGAAATAACAATGGACTGTCTACAATTAGAGAAAAAAAATTCAAATGTAGACATATTTGACCCTAGATCTTGCTTAGCACAGAGTAAAGGACAGCTGGAAAGACAACTTAGGTGACAAATTCTGGGCTTTACTGGCTTATGTCTCTACTGCAAACTTAGAAAGATATAGAGTTTGCTGAGAAAGATAGGTAGAAACACAGATGCACTAAAGGGCTAGTGTGTCCTCAGAAAAAGGAGCATTAGTTTCCAGAATGTTTCAGCAATGAGACAAAACTTGAGGAATACTTGAGGGGACTAGTAGGAATGTCTCCATGCAGAGAGATGTGAGCGACTTCTATCTTGATCATTATTATGCTTCTAGGCCGTCATGCGGTACTTGACACTTAGATGGCATATAGCAAAAATATGTTTAAAAGAAAGAAACTTAGTCACTCCCTCTGTCCTTACTTTACGTTTTGGGTCTCACTTCAATTTTAGTACTTATCATAGTATGCTGGGTTGTCTCACAGCATGCTCTGTTTGAGAGAGAACAGAATTCCAAGTGGGACAGATATGCCTCTCAATAACTTCTACTCACTTCTAGTTTGAGGATTTAGGAAATTTACTTTACTGCATTGGGCTTCAGTGTCCTCATCTGTGAACTGAGATGAATAAAACCAAAATCATATACAAGAACTATAGCACAATGCCTAACATAAAGGAGAATGAGTAGATGGAATAACAGGTATGATCAATTCAGGAGAGAAAATACAGAATACACTAATTACAATTTAGGGATAAGGCTGAAGAAATTGACCAAAACAAAAACACGGTCTTAGAAATACAGCAAATGCCAAATTCACTAAAAATTCAGGTTTCTAGTTTATGAGGACAAACTATCACATCCCCTAGGAGTAGTGATTATTTAGTAGTTATTTCAGCAATACTCTAGCACAAGAGCAAGGTAGACCATTTCTGCCACTGGCTGGTGCTTAGTATCCATTTCCCCAGCAAGGCTGGAGTGTTAGATATGGAAGCTAGATTGGATAGGAACCCAAGCAGAATCTCTGTCCTACTGGTTCTGTGTAGAGAGTAAGAGGAGAAAACCTGCCAGGAGCAACTTTGGAGTCCAGTTCATCAGACCCCAACCTTTTTGGCACCAGGGACTGGTTTCTTGGAAGACAATTTTTCCACAGATGGGGGTCAGGGGGTAGAGGGAGGTGTGGTTTCAGGATGATTCATGCCATTACATTATTGTGTGAAAGTGAAAGTGAAGTCGCTCAGTCATGTCCGACTCTTTGGGACCCCATAGACTAGCCTACCAGGCTCCTCTGTCCATGGGATTTTCCAGGCAATAGTACTGGAGTGGATTGCCATTTCCTTCTCCAGGGGATCTTCCCAACCCCGGGCTCGAACCTGGGTCTCCCACATTGTAGACAGATGCTTTACTGTCTGAGCCACCAGGGAAGTCCTGGTGAACACATTATTGTGTACATTATTTCTATTCTTGTTGCACCTCAGATCATCAGACATTAGATCCCAGAGGTTGCAGACCCCTACAGTAAATCACTACAGGAGTCTGAATCCCAGAAGACTCATTAGTCCATTACAGAGACTCAGAAGTGTGACTGTCAGCAGTGATTATGAGACCAACCAATAGAAGTCAGAGTAGGGCCATCACCTCTACCTGCCAAGTAGAGAATAAGAAGCGTGGAAAGTGAGCTAATGTTGTTGATGTGGTTTTTTCCTAGGTTACACTGGGCTCTCTATGTCAAGGGCAAAAATGAGAATAAGCCTGAGATGACAGGAAGGAGAACTGGACAAATTGTGTAATTCAAATTCCAGAGGAAACCAGAAAAAAAAAAAAAAACAAACCAACACAGATGTCTTTGCACATATAGGATATCTTATAATTTAGGCTCATATTTCTAACATATTTGGCAGAAAGTCTCCGGAAGAAAGGCAAATCTTAAAAGATATACAAAATCAGGGAAGAAAGTCTAACATTCAAAGAGATAGTTTAAAATATGACTGGCCTTAAAATGTGACAGGCACATTGAACTGAATTTGACCTTCTTGGCAATTTGTAATGAAAGATAAATACTTTCACAAAAATAGAGTTTTTGTTTATCTAAATTAAATGATAAAGATTATTCTTCCTGAAGTCTGCTTTATCCTAGATCTTCAATTTTCAACTATAAAGTATGTCTTCAGATATTTTTATCCAAAGTCTTTCCTTCATTCCTCTGAATATTCATTTCCTCCTTTGCACTCTAAGGAAAATTAATGGAATAGGACTGACTCAACTTTGTAAAACAGCTCAATCATTGTTGGATATGTGTATGTATAATCTCACTCCATTATAACCTTTATGACTTGGAATATATTTATCTCATAATTCACAGGAGATATCATTTTATTTTCTCAATTAATCTTTTCTTTTTCAGGTTATGAATGAAACTATGTTCCAAATGTTAAGGTTAAAGCTGTGCTTGTTTATAAAAAATAATTATGTGCAAAGCTTGCCATCAACCAGCAACATTTTTTTATACTAACAACTGATGAGCCTCGTGTTAAGTCTCATTAGCAAACTTAGGTTGAGCTTCAAGTTTTTAGAAATTTTCCAAAAGATATATATATATATATAACAGTTACAACACAGATTATAGTAGACCCAGGGATATAATGAGTAGTCCTGCTCTTTCTTAAGAAGCCTCTGTAGCTTGGTGAAACATGGAAAACCCTATAAGGAAAAAAAAAAAAGTAAACCAAAAATACAGCACTATGGCATACCATAAAGGATGGTATTCCTGGGATTTTCACAACCTATTCCTATTAGCTTGTGGTTCAAACTTCAATATAGACTTTTAGCCAAAATGATGAATTTTATTTTATTTTTAATGAATCTTTTTAAAATATTTATTTTAATTTATTTATTTGGTTGTTTGTACTGGATTGTAATTGCAGCATGCAGGATCTAGTTCCTTGATCTAACCTGAGTCCCTTGGGAGTCCTTGAGAACACAGAGTCTTAGCCACTGAACTACCAGGGGAGTCCCCCAAATGGTGAATTTTAGTCAACATTTTATAGTGGGTAAGTGAGTGGGAAGTTTCATATTATATCCCTTGAAAGTCTTTCTCTGTCTTCCTTTTTAGTTAGACCATCCAACAGGTTGCTGAATATGCGCTTGTGTACAGGTCATTGCGTCGGTTCAGTTCAGTCGCTCAGTCGTGTCTGACTCTCTGCAGCCCCATTGACTGCAGCATGCCAGGCTTCCCTGTCCATCACCAACTCCCAGAGCTTGCTCAGACTCATGTTCATCCAGTCACTGATGCCATCCAACCATCTCTTTCTCTGTCGTCCCCTTTTCCTTCTGCCTTCAATCCTTCCCAGCATCAGGGTCTTTTCCAATGAGTCAGTTATTCGCAACAGGTGGCCAAAGTATTGGAGCTTCAGCTTTAGCATCAGTCCTTCCAATGAATATTCAGGACTGATTTCCTTTAGGATTGACTGGGTGGATCTCCTTTCAGTCCAAGGGACTTTCAAGAGTCTTCTCCAACACTACAGTTCAAAAACATCAATTCTTCAGTTGTTGGGTACTATTGATGGAAGAGATGTTACCTTAAGTCAAACAGCTCTTAAGTGTAAGAACAAAGACATGAATCCAGGCCTCCTGATATGAGTTCCACAGCCAAAATATATATTAAAGTGCTTAAATAACTAATCCTTTGCAGGAAAGTTAAGTAAATTTGAGTTTGACTCAATAATCCAGAAATCACCAGAGTGTGGTTCCTTTAGAGAAGTAGAACTTTAGACATCAGTAGAAATGGGACTTCATATTGAATTCAGGGTAGGGCTCCACATGGACATTCCTGCTGCCTGATCATATTTCTTAGTAATCTCTTAATATTTATGGATAGAATGCCAAAAAAGTTAAGTTTGTGTTAATCAGTTCCTAAAAGGATTATACCTTAACTTTAAGTATTAAGCCTTTGCTTATCTTGTCAAAATCTTCAGTTTTCCTGGAATTCTAATTACTAAACTATTCCCCTATGCAGATGGTCACAGGGAGGAAGTTCCTTCTTCCTTGACCAAAGTAATTTATTAGTTTGTTGACAGATTACACAAGGCTGAGCTCTCTGCTTATCACAGCTAATGTCTGGAATATGCCTGAGGAGTGTGTATTTTGTACTTGTAAGGTCATCATGTTACCACAAGCTCTAGCCTGTTTGTTTGAACAAGGGTAAGAACATGCACACAGATCATTCAGTAAACTTATTAGTCACAGGTAGGGTGGTTAAGGAAGATAAACAATCTACACAGTACCTTGGGAAAAGGTCTCCAGATTCCTAGCCTGTCTTCACATTCCAGTGCCAAGATAAATTTTATACAAACTTGTTTATTTGCCCTTAGTCTTATAAACATGCAAATAGTTTAGTTTTTTTTATTATGTATCTGTATCACAATAGATTGAATTCATGCATAAGTATTTGCTAAAGTTAAGAAGTGAAAATATATCTGAGACTATCACAATTGCTACTCATAAAATGTCTCATATTTTTCTTAAATTATATATAATATTTAAGTGCAAAAATGTAAATTGCTGATTTCTTAAATTTGCTATTGTAAAAGGATTATCAACTTTTACATGTCCTCAATCAGTGATTTTTCTAGTCTTTCATATAATGTTAATATTTGAGATTCAATATTCAGTCTAATCACCTTTCTCATAAAATTAAAAAAGCAAAAAGGGTGAAAAATTCCTTCAAAGAATCAAATAGATTCAAATCAAAGTTCAGTTAATGCCTGATACTTCTCTAGAAAAAATCAATTAAGCAATCAGTTTCTTTGTTCATAACTCAAGAATATCAGACTTATGGAGACATTATATCAACAAATAAAAAAGAGATCATTTGTATTAAGGAAATATCTCAAGATGAAAAGTAGTAATTCCCTTTTTTTCCTTCATCTTTTTATCCCTAAAATTTAAAATGTAAAACATTAATTATTGAAGAACCAATGGCAAGTTATAATTTGCCAGCAACTCAGATAGTAGAGGAATTTCTCCCTTTGGTTGAACAATTGCCTACTTCTATTTGGTCTATGAGATATTCAAGAGACTAATTTAGTGACAAGAGTAAAAGAGTATTTGCCTTGAGACTCTTTATCTTGAGTCAGTGCATTCCAGGGACTTGTGTCACCAGAGAATCATTTTTCATTTCCCTTTTTTAAAAATATTTATTAAGAACAAATCTTGTCCTATAGTTCAGCATTTTAAAATTATTTCAGTTTAATACCCTGGAAAATTGTTATTGCTTATATTATTTTATTTTATATCAAAGTTTTTGAATTTCTTGATTATTTACTTCTTGCATTTTATACTTTTACTTTAAATCTTCTATCTGGAAGATTTACATTCTTTCTACTTTTTATCATTCTATCCTGCTGAATTTAGTCTATATTATTTATTCAGTTACCTTTGTCCATCACTTCACTGGGGTTCTCAGGTGGCAGTAGTGGTAAAGAACCCACCTACCAATGCAGGAGATGCAGGAGAAAGGTTTGATGCAGGTTTGATCCCTGGGTCAGGAAGATCCCCTGGAAGAGGGCATGGCAACCCACTCCAGTATTCTTGCCTGGAAAATTCCATGGACAGAAGAGCCTGGTGGACTATAGTTCATGGGGTCTCAAAGAGTCAGACACGACTGAAGTGACTGAGCATGCATACACCACTTCATTATTTATCTTTCTTTTTACACTTTATTATCTTCAAAAGACTTACCTTATTTGATTATTCAATGGTCTAGTTTAATATCTTAATATTTTATTTTATTATTTTATTTCCTTTTGTTATAACGGTCACAAAAGGTAGCAGTGGAAGAAAGAAGTTGTACAGAGCATTTGTTCATTCATTGTGAAAAATTATACTATATGACCACAAAATACTAGGCACAATATTCAGGAGAAACATTAATTATTGAAGAACCAAGCTTTGGAGTTTACATCATCAAAATAACAACAATTTGGTGCCGTTTCTCTCAGCCATTTCTCTGAGATTGAGCTCCCATAATACCAAAAATGAGATTGTTTTCTCAGGATGACCTGAGTATAACAGCTGATGCATCTTGAGCTTTGGGACCAACACTCCCCTGATTCTCTCCTGACAAGAGAACAGATGTTCAAGGGCACATGTGCTGGGTCACTGGTAGTCTGCTAAGGAGCATGCGTTTGCCAACTTATGTTGTATTCTTTTTGTGAGGACCCTGACAACAAATTTCAGGGAGTCCTTCCTGTGTGCACTGTGAGTGCCAAAGCTGAACACATGTCCCTCTTTGCCTTGACTCTTGGAATAGTCGTCGCTGTTCTTGCAGTTTTGTAGCAGGAATTTACAGAATAAATCTGGTGTGCTTAAAATTCAACCTTGGCCATCTCTTTCCTTTCTAATCCTGATACTCCATTTGCCCAAATTTCTTTACTAATTAGTGACCTTTGTGTTGTTTTTCCTCTTTTATGCCTTTTGAAAGGTGCTTTAAATTAGCTTTAAGAGTGAGACAGAGGACTTTTTATCATACTATAAAAAGTTTTTACCAGATTGCATATTTTTGAGCAGAAACTATGCTCCATCTGCCTCTACTGGCACTGGGTACTACATTACCTGATAGAAAAAAAGGTGTGAATTCTACTTTAATTGATTCCAGAACAGTGCTGTGTTTTTATTGTCATACAGAAACCAAGTGTTTAGGATTCATAGATACTCTCATTTGTGATTAAAAAAATCATGCAATGAGCACTGTTTCTAAGGTTTCTGTCCACCAGGCCATTGTGCTCAAGGCAACAGCTTAAACCAGCTTCTGGTTCCTATTCTTCTATCTTGTCTCATGGCTCAAGGTCCACTAATCTAAGGCACTTTACCCCAAGGCGCTATCTTTCACAAGTCAACTGATACCATGAACTTTTTGCCCACTTAGTATTGTGAGGTTTCCCAACAGCTTTCTCTGTTACCTTGGAAAAAATGTTGAGCATTTTTCCTATGACTAAACATTTCTTAGGGAGAAATGTATAATAAGGAGCAGACTGCTGCCCAGTTACAAGAAGGGAAGATAAAAAGGAGGTTTTCAGGGAAATCTCCATCAAACCATTGGTTTATACTGAAAGCAGCAGTAAATTTGAGTTGTTCTTATGGAGTAAAATTATGACTTTATTATATCCTTAAATGTAGTGCTATATCTGGGGAAAGATTCAATTAGGCTAACTACAGGGAAATGTCTAGAATATAACCTCTTGGTGTCCCTCACCTTGAGCATATAGGGAAATTATTCACATATGCTCAGCACAATGGGAAGACTCTTTCCTTCTTCCTGAGCACAGCAAAATGGCGACTGCCACTGACGGCACAGGGCTTCCCAGATGGAGCTAGTGGTAAAGAACCTGCCTGCCAGTTCAGGAGACATAAGAGATGGGGTTCAATCCCTGGGTCAGGAAGGTCCCCTGGAGGAGAACATGGCAACCCACTCCAGCATTCTTCCCTGGAGAATCCCATGGACAGAGGCACCTTCTCACAAAGAGTTGGACACAACTGAAGCAACTTAGCATGCATACAGGCATTGAGGGCCCAAGTCAGAGAACTGAGAATGAGCTGAGTAAGTTTTCTTCTGACAGAAGGGCTAGGCATATATCTATATTCTTCAGAATGCCATTCGAATTTAAGCTTAAATGCATCCATGTTGACAACAGTTGGAGAGCTGTGTGAATTTTCTGGAAGTTCTCAGAACTTCAGGTGGAAAAGTATTGAAAGTCATTTATTGCACTATAATTTTTTATATGAAGCTGGACAATATATCTTAGAAAGAAATGTTACTGCCTACTGATACTCCTTTTAATTCTGCCTTAAATACAACATTGGCTATGAGCCAAGAGAAAACTATACAACAAAAGTCATCACTGATCAAAGGTTATATTCACAATAATTTTTAAATATCATTGTTTTAGGGAACTTTAAGTGGTATTGAAAACAATTTAATGTGGAAACATTTAAAAAAAAAATTCCACCTGGTTTTCAATTCACATCAGTTTAAATTTAGTCACCACAAATCACTTCATTCTAAAATCATTTCTTTCAGCAATAAAAATGATTAATCCCATTATCAAATATTTCATTAGAATCAGATTAAATTGCATGAAATTTAATTGTTTAAATTAAAGTATGCTGCTACTGCTGCTAAGTCGCTTCAGTCATGTCCAACTCTGTGCGACCCCATAGACCTG
>NW_011494926.1:2109093-2109889 GCF_000754665.1 Bison bison bison | reverse complement strand
CTCTTAGCGACCCCATGGACTGCAGCCTTCCAGGCTCCTCCATCCATGGGATTTTCTAGGCAAGAGTACTGGAGTGGGGTGCCACTGCCTTCTCTGAAATTAAAGTATAGTTGATTTAAAATATTGTATTAGTTTCAGGTGTACAGTAAAGTGATCCAGTTATATATATATATACATACATAAATTTTTTCTATTTTCCATTAAAGACTATTATATGATATTGAATATTCTTTATGCTATACAATAAATCATTAATGCTTGTCTATTTTACATAGAGTAGTTTGTATCTGTTAATCCTATAGCCCTAATTTGTCTTGGTCCCCCTTTGCCCTTTGGTAACTGTAAGTTTGTTTTCTGTATCTCTGAGTCTATTTCTGTTTTGTAAACAGATTCGTTTGTATTATTTTTTAGATTCTACATATAAGTGATATCATATGGTACATATCTTTCTCTGTCTGACTTACTTTCCTTAGTATGATGTTCTCTAGGTCCATCCACATTGCTGCAAAGGCAATATTTCGTTCTTTTTATGGCTGAGTAATATTCCATTGTGTATATACACTGCATCTTCTTTATACATTGATCTGTTGATGGGCACTTAGATTGCTTCTATGTCTTGGCTGTTATAAATAATACTTCTTTGAACATTGGGTACATGTACCTTTTTGAATTAGAGTTTTTGTCTTTTCCAGATATATGCCCAGGAGTGGGATTGCTGGATCAAATGGTGATTCTGTCTTTAGGTGGTTTTTTTTTTAAATTTTTTTAAAGAACCTCCATAATGTTCTCCATAGTG
>NW_011494926.1:2104377-2108993 GCF_000754665.1 Bison bison bison | reverse complement strand
GTTTTTTTTTTTTTATTTTTTAAAAACCCCGCCATAATGTTCTCCATAGTGGCTGCATCAATTTAGATTTCCACCAACAGTGTAGGAGAGCTCACTTTTCTCCCCATCCTCTCTAGCATTTATCATCTGAAGACGTTTTGATGGTAGTCATCTGATCAGTGTGAGGTGATACCTCATTGTGGTTTCAATTTGAGTTCCTCTAATAATTAGTGATGCTGAGCAGTTTTACATGTAAGAAACCATAACTTTTAACCCAATTACTAGAAAATAATAAAGGAAAGAAAATTAATCATGTATGAATTGTTCGTATATTTTGAAAATTAACACTTTGTCAGTCACTTCATTTGCAAATATTTTCTTCCAGTCTGTAGGCTCTGTTTTCATTTGCTGATGGTTTTCTTTGCTCTGCAAAACCTTTTAAGTTTGATTAAGTCCCATTTGTTTATTTTTGTTTTCATTTCTTTTGCCTTGGGAGAGTGATCTTAGAAACTATTGCTGCAATTTACATCAGAGGATGTTTTGCCTATGTTCCCTTCTAGGAGTTTTACAGTACAATGTCTTGTGTTTAGGTCTTTAATAAATCATCTGAAATTTGATATTACTTAACTATACAAATATTCTATTTCTGAATATCTCCTCTATTTAGCCACATTTGACCTTTACTATAGATTTTTTGAGGGAAATCATTAAATTTAATGCCATCATATAAATACAGTTTCATTATATCAGATACCTCCATTTGTTTGTAATAATGGAGGACACCTCTCTTTCTATTCTGTCAGCCTTATACATATGAAGACCAAACTTTCAAGCTCTATATGGCAGATCCTGTCTGGAGACCCACTTCCCTCTTCCATGTCATAGTCACATATCAATCTGTAGTTCTACCTGTCCATGCTCTATTTTTCCTATGTGTATGTGAAATATCAAAAGAAGCAAAGTTTCTTGGTCATTACTGTTACCTTGGTTTCCATCCACAATGGTGTCTCTCTCTACATATATGTGTATAGACACACATACACATATGGTGTATATATGGAAATATACATATATGTGTGTACATCTAAATACATATTTATATACATATACCCCACATACACACATGATTTTATTTACAACAAGGGCTGAACCAGCCACTAATGGCAATGGCCAACTTTCATGGGATTTTTAAACCAAAATAGCCAATATAGAGTTTCTGAAAAATATATACTGGATAAAATTCCAATACCTCATTAACCACTGACTTGTGAAAGCTGAGAACAGGTACTGCTAGAAATAGTTATTTTTATACAATCCATTTTTATGGCCTTGCAAAGATATTCCTGCTCCTATAATGCTTTTCTTTGAGTAAACTTGAAACCAAGGTAACATAATAGATTAGAATACGCATCAGAGAATTCTGAACATGATTTCAAATATTTTAGAGATAAAATATGCATATCTACAAACTATTATAGTGAATAAATTTCCTTTTTTAACAACAGGGCATTAAAAAATTTATTATAAACTTTCCTTTAGTAGTGAAGCTGTATTCTTTTTCCCTGCAAACCTTTTTTTTTAAGTCAGTGGTGGATTCTTAGCTGTATGAAATAAAGAAAAAAATGATTTTTCCACATATGCATAAGATTGTAACCATATGCACCCAATAGTTCAGTTTCTACTATGGATTATATTACATCAAAATAAATGACAAAATCTCTGCCTGGAAAGCCAATATTACTGGGGAATAAGTGATGTAATAAAAATAACCAAAGTGTTGTCTGTTAACTTTAAATGGAATGCTCTTTTACTGCAGTTCTCAGAATAAGACTGATATATTGATATATATGTATAAAGTTATATATATTAATACATATGAAGCATATAAGGGAGCATTGAAATATATGAAATATATTATTTAAAATACATGTTATTTGCATTTTATAACCATTTTTGCTTTTTTGTTTTTTTAGGACAGGCAGTATTTTAAGAGAAATGAAGTGGGAACTGTAATTAATTAATTAACATTGACCAATATGCTACTGGAGATCAGTGGAGAAATAACTCCAGAAAGAATGAAGAGACAGAGTGAAAGCAACACCACCACCCACTTGTGGATGGGACTGGTGATGGAAAAAAAGTCCGATGCTGTAAAGAGCAATATTGCATAGGAACCTGGAATGTTAGGTTCATGAATCAACGCAAATTGGAAGTGGTCAAATAGGAAATGGCAAGAGTGAACACTGACATTTCGGGAATCAGTGAACTAAAATGGACTGGAATGGGTGAATTTAACTCAGATAACCATTATATCTACTACTGTGGGCAAGAATCCCTTAGAAGAAATGGAGTAGCCATCATAGTCAACAAAAAAGTCTGAAATGCAGTACTTGGATCTCTGTTCATTTCCAAGGCAAACCATTCAATATCACAGTAATCCAAGCCTATGACCTGATCAGTAATGCTGAAAAAGCTGAAGTTGAATGGTTCTATGAAGACCTACAAGAACTTCTAGAACTAATATGCAAAAAAGATGTCCTTTTCATCATAGGAGACTGGAATGAAAAAGTAGGAAGTCAAGAAATACCTGGAGTAACAGCCAAATTTGGCCTTGGAGTACAGAATGAAGCAGGGCAAAGGTTAATAGAGTTTTGCCAAGAGAACACACTGGTCATAGCAAACACCCTTTTCCAACAACACGAGAGAAGACTCTACATGGACATCACCAGATGGTCAATACCAAAATCAGACTGATTATATTCTTTGCAGCCAAAGATGGAGAAGCTCTATACAGTCAGCAAAAACAAGACTGGGAGCGGCTCAGATCATGAACTCCTTATTGCCAAATCAGGCTTAAATTGAAGTAGGGAAAACCACTAGACCATTTAGATATGACCTAAATCAAATTCCTTATGTTTATGCTGTGGAAGTGAGAAATAGATTTAAGGGATTAGATCTAATAGACAGAGTGCGTGAATAACTATAGACAGAGGTTTGTGACATTGTTTAGGAGGCAGGGATCAAGACTTTCCCCAAGAAAAAGAAATGCAAAAAAGCAAAATGGTTGTCTGAGGAGTCCTTACAAATAGCTGTGAGAAGAAGAGAATTGAAAGACAAAGGAGAAAAGGAAAGATATACCCATTTGAATGCAGAGTTCCAAAGAATAGCAAGGAAAGATAAGAAAGGCTTCCTCACTGATCAAAGAAATAGAGGAAATCAATAGCATGGGAAAGACTAGAGATCTCTTCAAGAAAATTAAAGACACCAAGGGAAATTTTCATGTGAAAATGGGCAAAACAAATGAAAAAAATGGTATGAAACTAACAGAAGCAGAAGATGTTAAGAAGAGGTAGCAAGACTACACCGAAGAACTGTACAAAAAAGAGGTTCACAACACAGATAATCACAATGGTGCAATCACTCACCTAGAGCCAGACAGCCTGGAATGCGAAGTCAGGTGGGCCTTAGGAAACACCACTATGAACAAGGTAGTGGAGATGATGGAATTCCAGTTGAGCTATTTCAAATCTTAACAGATGATGCAGTCAAGGTTCTGCACTCAATATGCCAGCAAATTTGGAAAATTCAACAGGGGCCACAGGACTGGAAAAGGTCAGTTTTCATTCCAATCCCAAAGAAAGGCAATGCCAAAGATTGTTCAAACTGCTGCACAATTGCACTCATCTCACACTCTAGCAAAGTAATTATGCTCAAAATTCTCCAAGCTAGGCTTCAACAGTACGTGAATGGTGAACTTCCAGATGTTCAAGATGGATTTATAAAAGGCAGAGGAACCAGAGATCAAATTGCCAACATCTGCTGGATCATTGAGAAAGCAAGAGAGTTCCAGAAAAACATCTATTTCTGCTCTATTGACTATGCTAATACTCTTGACTGTGTGGATCACAATAAACTGTGGAAAATTCTCAAAGAGATGGGAATACCAGACCACCTGACCTACCTCCTGAGAAATCTGTATGCAGGTCAGGAAGCAACAGTTAGAACTGGACATGGAACAACATACAGGTTCCAAATAGGGGAAGGAGTACGTTAAGGCTGTATATTGTCACCCTGCTTTTTTAACTTATATGCAGAGTACATCATGAGAAATGCTAGGCTTGATGAAGCACAAACTGGAATCAAGATGGCCAGGAGAAGTATCAATAACCTCAGATATACAGATGACACCACCCTTATGGCAGAAAGTGAAGAAGAACTAAAGAGCCGCTTGATTAAAGTGAAAGAGGAGAGTGAAAAAGTTGGCTTAAAGCTCAAAATTCAGAAAACTAAGATCATGGCCTGTGGTCCCATCACTTCATGGCAAATAGATGGGAAAGCAATGGAAACAGTGACAGACTTTTTGTGTGTGTGTGTGCTCCAAAATCATTGCAGATAGTGACTGCAGCCATTAATTAAAAGACACTTACTCCTTGCAAGAAAAGCTATGACCAACCTAGATAGCATATTAAAAAGCAGAGACATTAAGTTGCCATCAAAGGTCTGTCTAGTCAAAGCTATGGTTTTTCCAATAGTCGTGTATAGATGTGACATTTAGAGTATAAAGAAAGCTGAGCACTGAAGAATTGATGCTTTTGAACTATAGTGTTGGAGAAGACTCTTGAGAGTCCCTTGGCTGT
>NW_011494926.1:2101982-2104277 GCF_000754665.1 Bison bison bison | reverse complement strand
CAGTGTTTATAATAGCCAGGACATGGAAGCAACCTAGATGTCCATCAGCAGATGAATGGATAAGAAAGCTGTGGTACATATACACAATGGAGTATTACTCAGCCATTAAAAAGAATACATTTGAATCAGTTTTAATGAGGTGGATGAAACTGGAGCCAATTATACAGAGTGAAGTAAGCCAGAAAGAAAAACACCAATACAGTATACTAACGCGTATATATGGAATTTTAAAAAGATGGTAACAATAACCCTGTGTACGAGACTGCAAAAGAGACAGTGATATACAGAAGTCTTTTGGACTCTGTGGGAGAGGGAGAGGGTGGGATGATTTGGGATAATGGCATTGAAACATGTATAATATCATATATGAAACGAGTCCCCAGTCCACGTTCAGTTTCTATTTTTAAACCAATTCATGCACATTTATTATTTTAAATGAGTTAGGTCATATATGGTTGCCTATTTTTAAAGTTTTATTTTTTCTTTAATTTACTCCCTTCTCCTCCTTTTCTTCCTGTACCAAATGCAAGCTGCAATACCACTACAAACACACACATAGCAAAATAAAGGTAGACTGTATGTAAGCAGTCTTCTACATGCTTATGTATTCATATAAAATATGTAGATTTATAACTTGAGTTTAGATAAATCAGGTAATAAGAACTCAGTGTTACTAGGAGTTTCAGTTCTTACTCCTATTTGTCTTAGAAAGTTTTCTTATTATTTATAAGAAAGAATTTCTTTACTTCAGGAATAGATGGGCACCATCACATGAGAGCTACTTCATGAAGTTTTATGGCTAATGCATTTTGTGGCAAGTTTTCCATTTGAAGACTCACAGTTTGTAAATTTATAGCAATAAAAATATTTTACAACATGCATCTCATGATGTCTTTTCTTTTGTTGATTATGGTATCATTTACATTCTTTCCATAGGTTTCTTTATAGTCTTTACTCTTCTTCTTCATTAAATGTCAAATTATATAGACTATTTATAGATACATATTTAGCTTATCATTATGGTTGAAAAAATGCTTAACAATTACAAAAGAATTTAAAGAGAAGAGTTACACAACAAAATATAATAATTAACTACAGGATTTATAAGATTATTCAGTTTTTTCTCTTTGATATGAGCTTGGTAAGTTCTATATTTCTAGTAGTTTGCCCATTTCAAATTTGTTGGCATTATAACACTCTCTCATCTTTTACATGTTTGGTAATTGGTATTGGCTTTTGATGACTTGCTTCATTTCTTTAAAACACTTCTCTAGAAGTCTTGTTGTGTTGTTAGTTGCTAAGTTGTGTCTGACACTTTTGTGACCCTATGGACTGTAGGCCACCAGGGTCTTCTGTCTATGGGATTTCCCAGGCAAGAGTACTGGAGTGGGTTGTCATTTCCTTCTCCAGAGGATCTTCCCCACCCAGGAACTGAACCCACGTCTCCTGCCTGGCCGGTGGATTCTTTACCACTGAGCCACCTGGGAATCTTTAAATGTAAAATAGAAAAATGTTATTTTCTTTTTAGTTATGAAAATACAGAAATACACCATTTTTTTTTTTTTAAATCTGGAAGAGAATGACTGGGGCTAGTGATCTCAATAAAACCAAAAATTTACTGGTGCCAATATTTGCAATTCAAGAATACTGGAGTGGGTTGCCATTTCTTTCTCCAGGGGATCTTCCTGACCCAATGATGGAACCCACATGTCCTGCACTGCAGGTGGATTTTTTCTGCTGAGCCCCTGGGAAGCCAGAGATTTATCAATTTTATTATCTTCTAAGAAACAGCTTTTTGCTCTCTTGATAATCTGTTTTATTTTCTATTTTATTAATTTCTGCTCTTATTATCTCTTTCAATCTTTATTGTTTAATTCAGATACAGACTTACTGTTAGTGTCAGCTTTTTGTCTAATCTGGTAAATGCATTTAAAAATGTAGGTATTCTAAGTACTGCTTCAGTACATTGAATAACTGTTGGCATGTAGCATTTTATTATCATGTATTTCAAAACTATTATTGTCTACTATGATACTTTCTAAAATATTTGGGTGATCTAGAAAAACACTTTTATATCAGCCCTGGGATTTTTTTTTGGAAGGAATGATGCTAAAGCTGAAACTCCAGTACTTTGGCCATCTCATGTGAAGAGTTGACTCATTGGAAAAGACTCTGATGCTGGGAGGGATTGGGGGTAGGAGGAGAAGGGGACGACAGAGGATGAGAGGCTGGATGGCATCACTGACTCGATGGATGTGAGTCTCAGTGAACTCCGGGAGTTGGTGATGGACAGGG
>NW_011494926.1:2099337-2101882 GCF_000754665.1 Bison bison bison | reverse complement strand
AACCTAGATAGCATATTAAAAAGCAGAGACATTAAGTTGCCATCAAAGGTCTGTCTAGTCAAAGCTATGGTTTTTCCAATAGTCGTGTATAGATGTGGCATTTAGAGTATAAAGAAAGCTGAGCACTGAAGAATTGATGCTTTTGAACTATAGTGTTGGAGAAGACTCTTGAGAGTCCCTTGGACTGCAAGGAGATCCTACCAGTCCATCGTAAAGGAAATCAGTCCTGAATATTCATTGGAAGGACTTATGCTGAAGCTGAAACTCCATATTTAGCCACCTGATGCAAAGAGCTGACTCATTTGAAAAGACCCTGATGCTGGGAAAGATTGAAGGTGGGAGGAGAAGGGGATGACAGAAGATGAGATGGTTGGATGGCATATCCAACTCAATGGACATGAGTTTGAGTATCCGGGAGTTAGTGATGGACAGGGAGGCCTGGTGTGGTGCAGTCCATAGGGTCGCAGAGTCGGACACAAATGAGCCACTGAACTGAAGTGAACTGAGTGAGATGTGGGGCTTCCCAGGGGTCTCAAAGGTAAAAGATCTGTCTCCAATGCAGGAGACCCTGGTTCAATTCCTGGTTCTGGAAGATCCACTGGAGAAGGAAATGGAAACCCATTCCAGTATTCTTCCCTGGTAAATCCTATGGACAGAAGAGCCTGGAGGGCTACAGTCCATGGGGTCTCAAAATGTTGGGTACAACTTGGAGACTAACAGCAATGAGATTTGTGGCTGAGGGTAAACTTTTTGTCTGTCCTTCTAAGTCATTCATGTTAGTATTAAGTAGTTTTATGTATTGCGATTTGCCTTAAGATTAATTTTGGTAAAACAGTTTCTCTTACACCATGTGTGAAAACTACCAGATAATGTTCGAACATCTTTCCTCAACTCTGGTTTTCTTGAAGAAGAAAATACACTGTTGGTTCTGTCCCACCCCTACTTCTCTAGTGGACTGAGGTACTTGGTTAATGGGTGTCAAAACTGATCTGCAATTCTCAAGAAAGTAGGTTAAACTTTCAGAAATCCATTGAACGGTATTTAATAAGCTTACTGCTTCTTTCTTCATTTAGACCAATGACTCGACTAAGTGTGTTAAATTTAAAGACTTAATAAGGCTGCCTCAAGTTGGGGGTAGTCTTCCCTGTTTATATTTGGTCCTCATGACAAGTTATGTTCTGTAATAAATTGGATATTTTTAGTTATTTATTCAAGTGACTATAAATTGGTCTGAGAATGAGAATGATGGCTGCCTCCAAGATCTGAGTTGATTAAATCACCTTAAAAGGTTTTTTCCTCTATTCACTGTTGCTTAGTTACTAAGTCATGTCCAACTCTTTTGAGACACCATGGACTGTAGCCTGCCAGGCTCCTCTGTCCATGGGATTTCTCAGGCAAGAACATTGGAGTGGGTTGTTATTTCCTTCTCCAGGGGATCTTCCATACCCAGGGACTGGATTTGAGTCTCCTGCAGTGGCAGGTGGGTTCTGCACCACTGACTACCAGGGAAATCCCTTTCTCCTCTATACAAAAAGAATAAAATTTGCTACTGACTACTAGCTGCCATGTCTCATATGATTTTCACATGTCATGTCTCAACTATTCTATAATCTAATATGGTTGCTACTCTTAGGACCATTTTACTGATGAGGAAACTTAGACACAAAGTGATTAGTTACCTCCCAAAGGATTAACTAATGAGCAACCATGACCCAAATTCAGTTCTGTTCAATTATTGATTTAAAAAACCATTTATATGACATTTAACCTGAAAACCATAACAGGACATAATTAAATTAAAATGTGCATTTTTTAATGTGTTAACTGAGAAAATACAAAATTAAAACAAGAAAATAAACATAGGTGACTACAGTTTGAGCTTCCCAGGTGGCACTAGAGGTAAAGAACCTGCCTTCTAATGCAGGAGACTTAACAAATTGTGGGTTCAATCCCAGGATGCGGAATATCTCCTGGAGCAGGGAATGGCAACGCACTCCTGTTATTCTTGCCTGGAAACTTCCATGGACAGAAGAGCCTGGCAGGCTATAGTCAATAGGGTTACAAAGAGTTAGACACAACTGAAGCAACTTTGCACACAAACAGAGACAACTACAGTTTATCTTTTATCTGAGTTCCCCTTTCTATTTCCCATTTCAGATCAATCCAGTGCTAACAGGTTTATTTCTTTGAAAATTTTATTTTATAAAACTTATATATACCTTTAGATATTTTGGAATTTTTATTCAAATATTCATAATCTACAGATTCCTTTAAAATTCTTTGTAGTTCACTGGCTATGGCATATCAGTTTCTATTTTTATTTTATTTTGTTTTTTAACTTTACAATATTGTATTGGTTTTGCCATATATTAACATGAATCCGCCACAGGTATACATGTGTTCCCCATCCTGAACCCTCCTCCCTCCTCCCTCCCCGTACCATCCCTCTGGGTCGTTGTACCCCAATGTTCATTGCAGCACTGTTTATAATAGCCAGGACATGGAAGCAACCTAGATGTCCATCAGCAGATGAATGGATAAGAAA
>NW_011494926.1:2097076-2099237 GCF_000754665.1 Bison bison bison | reverse complement strand
GACAGAGGATGAGAGGCTGGATGGCATCACTGACTCAATGGATGTGAGTCTCAGTGAACTCCGGGAGTTGGTGATGGACAGGGAGGCCTGGCATGCTGCGATTCATGGGCTCGCAAAGAGTCGGACACGACTGAGCGATTCATCTGATCTGATCTGAATTACTAATCTCAGCTAATCATGGAGTAGATTAGAAAAATTGAAGAAGGTGAAGAAGATGGAAGAGAAGAAAACAGTAAGACAGATCTCCTTTAAGACATTATTCTTGGGAGAGCTGTTTTGAGAGGAATCCAGAAAGATTAACTAGTCTGTTGAATACCTTATATGCATGGGCAGATTATAAAGTGGTCAAGTAAACAATCTCATTTATTCTTAAGGTCCAGAACACATTGTTCTGTGAGTTTTCAATGTTTCTCACGTTTTCTATACCCCAGCAGGCATTTGGGCTTGTGGCTCAGCTAGTAAAGAATGTGGTGCAATGAGGGATCGATTGGTTCAATCCCTGGGTTGGGAAGATGCCTTGGAGAAGGGAAAAGTTATCCACTCCAGTATTCTGGCCTGGAGAATGCTATGGGCTGTATAATCCATGGGGTTGCAAAGAGTCGGACACGACTGAGCATCTTTCTCTTAAGACTTAACCATGGATTTACCAATTTTATGTATGTTAAATATGATTGGTAAGAAATTCAAACATGGAAAGTTTGGAATAATAATGATATAAATTGATCAACTAGAGCATTTTTATATTCACCTGATTTTACTTTTTCTTATTTCCATATTTGAGATGTTTTTCACATTTGTTCATTTAAAACTTTTGTAGGAAACAATATCTTTAAGGAAGATAGTTAAACTTTACTATGGGCGAGCTTTAATGTCCTTATTTAATTTCTGGAAGAGACCACCCTAAAACCTGAGTGTTCTTATAATGTTTTCTTTGGTGGTTGGAGAGAATTTTAACCAAATTACTGATATATTTCACTATGATAAATTTTATTCTCTAAATTCAATAAATCTCTAAATTAAATTTAGATATTGAAATAATAATCCAAGTGAGCTGAGATCGCTGTCAAAAGATAGATTAAAGAATTCTAATTCTGATAAATGAACTGGTTTACGTGAACATGATAGTTACATGAAATACTGAATGTGAAATTAACTGGAACTATGTTCTCATCATCAGTCAATTCAATTCAGTCACTCAGTCATGTCCGACTCTTTGCGACCCCATGAATCACAGCATGCCAGGCCTCCCTGTCCATCACCAACTCCCGGAGTTCACTCAAAGTCATGTGCATCGAGTCGGTGATGTCATCCAGCCACCTCATCCTGTCGTCCCCTTCTCCTCCTACCCCCAATCCCTCCCAGCATCAGAGTCTTTTCCAGTGAGTCAACTCTTCGCATGAAATGGCCAAAGTATTGGAGTTTCAGCCTCAGCATGAGTCCTTCCAATGAACACCCAGGACTGATCTCCTTTAGGATGGACTGGTTGGATCTCCTTGCAGTCCAAGGGACTCTCAAGAGTCTTCTCCAACACCACAGTTCAAAAGCATCAATTCTTTGGTGCTCAGCCTTCTTCACAGTCCAACTCTCACATCCATACATGACTACTGGAAAAACCATAGCCTTGACTAGACGGATCTTTGTTGGCAAAGTAATGTCTCTGCTTTTCAATATGCTATTTAGGTTGGTCATAATTTTCCTTCTAAGGAGTAAGCGTCTTTTCACTTCATGGCTGCAATCACCATCTGCAGTGATGTTGGAGCCTCAAACATAGTCTGACACTGTTTCCACTGTTTCCCCATCTATCTGCCATGAAGTGATGGGACCAGATGCCATGATCTTAGTTTTCTGAGTGTTGAGCTTTAAGCAAACTTTTTCACTCTCCTCTTTTACTTTCATCAAGAGGCTTTTTAGTTTCTCTTTACTTTCTGCCATAAGGGTGGTATCATCTGCATTTCTCCTGGCAATCTTGATTCCAGCTTATGCTTCTTCCAGTCCAGCATTTCTCATGATGTACTCTGCATAGAAGTTAAATAAGCAGGATGACAATATACAGCCTTGACATACTCCTTTTCCTTGGAACCAGTCTGTTGTTCCATGTCCAGTTCTAACTGTTGCTTCCTGACCTGCATACAGGTTTCTCAAGAGGCAGGTCAGGTGGTCT
>NW_011494926.1:2094987-2096976 GCF_000754665.1 Bison bison bison | reverse complement strand
AGTACTTTGGCCACCTCATGCGAAGAGTTGACTCATTGGAAAAGACTCTGATGCTGGGAGGGGTTGGGGACAGGAGGAGAAGGGGACGACAGAGGATGAGATGGCTGGATGGCATCACTGACTTGATGGATGTGAGTCTGAGTGAACTCCGGGAGTTGGTGATGGACAGGGAGGCCTGGTGTGCTGCAATTCATGGGGTCACAAAGAGTCGGACACGACTGAGTGACTGATCTTATCTGATCTGATATGGCATTTTCTATTATGTTTTTGCTTTGCTATTTCAAATACGATGAATTATGGTCAGAGAAAATTCTGTATTACTTCAATTCTCTGGCATTCTTTTGAGTTTTATTTTTTAACACTTTTTATTTTGTATTGGGGTATAGCTGATTAACAATGTTTGGTAATTTCAGGTGAACAGTGAAGGGTCTCAACAATACATCCATTTGACATTTTTTAAGACTCACTTGAAATTAAAAGACGCTTACTCGTTGGAAGGAAAGTTATGACCAACCTAAACAGCCTACTAAAAAGCAAAGATATTACTTTGCCAACAAAGGTCCGTCTAGTCAAGGCTATGGTTTTTCCAGTGGTCATGTATGGATGTGAGAGTCGGACTGGGAAGAAAGCTGAGCACCGAAGAATTGATGCTTTTGAACTGTGGTGTTGGAGAAGACTCTTGAGAGTCCCTTGGACTGCAAGGAGATCCAACCAGTCCATCCTAAAGGAGATCAGTCCTGGGTGTTCATTGGAAGGACTCATGCTGAGGCTGAAACTCCAATACTTTGGCCACCTCATAAGAAGAGTTGACTCATTGGAAAAGACTCTGATGCTGGGAGGGATTGGGGGCAGGAGAAGGGGATGACAGAGGATGAGATGGCTGGCTGGCACCACCAACTCGGTGCACATGAATTTGGGTGAACTCCGGGAGTTGGTGATGGACAGGGAGGCCTGGTGTGCTGCGATTCATGGGGTCGCAAAGGGTTGGACACAACTGAGTGACTGAACTGAACTGAACTGAACTGAAGACTCACTTTACTGCCTACCACTGGTCATTATTGCAAAAGTTTCTTACATGTATACCTGAAAATATTGCTAAACTGTATTTTTTAAAGGTAGCATTCTATATATTCCAGGGGGTATATTTAAAAATACGTTGTACACAACTTTTGTATCTTTATCTATTTTTTATGTATTCTAGCAATTATTTAGCAATTTTTTTTTACTGTTATTGTTATTATAATTTGGCTAAATCTTTTAGTTCTATTGACTTCTATATTTTAAATTCATGTTAGGTATGCATACATTTATAACTATTACATATTCTTGTGATATTCAAATAAATGTCATTATAACATGACCCTTTAAGTAAAGATTGTGCCTTAAAGCCAATTTTGATGAATTTTAATAAAACTTTACCGGCTTTCACTTTGCTCTTCACTATAATTTTCTATTCCTTTATAATCACAATTGCCATACTTATATTCTCGAATATTTTGGTGTAAACAATATAAAGCTTCTATTCTTGCTACCGCTGCTGCTGTTGGTTTTAAACAGTATTCCAATGAATAAATAACTAATACCTGTCAACTACGTGGAGCTGGATAAAGTGTGTATTAGGTATGGATTTACTGTAACAACAGTTTCTTTGTGTGTATTGAAGCTTCATGTTGCTTCCTTTGTAGCTGCTGTGGAATTTCCCCAAGTATAAGATCCTGGAGAATCTATTTGAATTTGGTCAATGATGGGGATAAATGGATAGCTAAGTGTGAGTGAGTAATTTGGGGTATTCTAATCATTGTTCTCTGTATTTTGTTAGATGTTTGCCTGAGAAAGCTGAATGATACTAAAGCTGAAACTCCAGTACTTTGGCCACCTCATGCGAAGAGTTGACTCATTGGAAAAGACTCTGATGCTGGGAGGGGTTGGGGACAGGAGGAGAAGGGGACAACAGAGGATGAGATGGCTGGATGGCATCACTGCCTCAAT
>NW_011494926.1:2094496-2094739 GCF_000754665.1 Bison bison bison | reverse complement strand
TTGCATTTCTTTTCCATGGGGATGGTCTTGATCCCTGTCTCCTATACAATGTCACAAACCTCCGTCCATGGTTCATCAGGCACTCTGTCTATCAGATCCAGTCCCTTAAATCTATTTCTCACTTCCACTGTATAATCAGAAGGAATTTGACTTAGCTCATACATGAATGGTCTAGTGGTTTTCCTTACTTTCTTCAATTTAAGTCTGAATTTGGCAATAAGAAGTTCATGATCTGAGCCACAG
>NW_011494926.1:2094028-2094396 GCF_000754665.1 Bison bison bison | reverse complement strand
CAGTTCTTCTGTGTATTCTTGCCACCTCTTCTTAATATCTTCTGCTTCTGTTAGGTCCATATCATTTATGTCCTTTATTGAGCCCATCTTTGCATGAAATGTTCCCTTGTTATCTCTAATTTTCTTGGGGAGATCTCTAGTCTTTCCCATTCTGTTGTTTTCCTCTATTTCTTTGCATTGATCGCCGATGAAGACTTTCTTATCTCTCCTTGCTATTCTTTGGAACTCTGCATTCAGATACTTATATCTTTCCTTTCTCCTTTGCTTTTTGCTTCTCTTCTTTTCACAGCTATTTGTAAGGCCTCCTCAGACAGCCTTTTTGCTTTTTTGCATTTCTTTTCCATGGGGATGGTCTTGATCCCTGTCTC
>NW_011494926.1:2080310-2093928 GCF_000754665.1 Bison bison bison | reverse complement strand
TTCATGATCTGAGCCACAGTCAGCTCCTGGTCTTGTTTTTGCTGCCTGTATAGAGCTTCTCCATCTTTGTCTGCAAAGAACATAATCAATCTGATTTAGGTGTTGACCATCTGGTGATGTCCATGTGTAGAGTCTTCTCCTGTGTTGTTGGAAGAGGGTGTTTGCTATTACCAGTGTGTTCTCTTGGCAAAACCCTACCAGCCTTTGTCCTGCTTCATTCCGTATTCCAAAGCCAAATTTGCCTATTACTCCAGGTGTTTCTTGACCTCCTACTTTTGCATTCCAGTCCCCTATAATGAAAAGGACATCTTTTTTGGGTGTTAGTTCTAAAAGGTCTTGTAGGTCTTCATAGAACCATTCAACTTCAGCTTCTTCAAGGTTACTGCTTGGGGCATAGGCTTGGATTACCGTGATACTGAGTGGTTGCCTTGGAAATGAACAGAGATCATTCTGTCGTTTTTTGAGATTGCATCCAAGTACTGCATTTCAGACTCTTTTGTTGACCATGATGTCTACTCCATTTCTTCTAAGCGATTCCTGCACACAGTAGTAGATATAATGGTCATCTGAGTTTAAATTCACCCATTCCAGTCCATTTTAGTTCGCTGATTCCTAGAATGTCGACATTCACTCTTGCCATCTCCTGTTTGACCACTTCCAATTTGCCTTGATTCATGGACCTGATATTCCAGGTTCCTATGCAATATTGCTCTTTACAGCATCAGACCTTGCTTCTATCACCAGGAGCAAACCCATGTCCAAGGAGCTGCAGCTGTGGGGGTGCAGCAGGGCCAAGAGGAGCTACTCCATGTTCAAGGTCAGGAGGGGCAGCCATGAGGAGATACCCCTCATCCAAGGTAAGGAGCAGTGACTGCACTTTGCTGGAGCAGCCGTGAAGAGATACCCCATGTCCAAGGTAAGAGAAACCCAAGTAAGACTGTAGGTGTTGTGAGAGGGCATCAGAGGGCAGACACACTGAAACCATAATCACAGAAAACTAGCCAATCTAATCACATGAACCACAGCTTTGTGTAAGTCAGTGAAACTAAGCCATGCCATGTGTGACCACCGAAGACGGGAGGGTCATGGTGGAGAGGTCTGACAGAATGTGGTCCACTGGAGAAGGGAATTGCAAACCACTTCAGTTTTCTTGCCTTGAGAACCCCATGAACAGTATTAAAAGGCAAAATGAAAGGATACTGAAAGGGGAACTCCCCGGGTCAGTAGGTGCCCAATATGCTACTGAAGATTAGTGGAGAAATAACTCCAGAAAGAATGAAGGGATGGAGCCAAAGCAAAAACAATACGCAGTTCTCATCATAATTAGTGGTTATTTCCATCCTAAATCATAAATGATATGCTGAATGTGGTATTTTGAAGAGGAAAATGTATAGTTAGAGAATATTTTTCATGTGATTATTAACACTCTTTTCAAATGCTGAGTAGAAATGAAAAGCCTAGTAAGCGTTAGTAACATGGCCTTTATATTACTCAGAACATCTAATCTGACTGACCCAGGTTGAGCCCCAATATCTTTTTGGAAGAAAGAGACACATTCACATAATTTTTTAAGCTTAATATAAATTTTACCAAGATATCACAGTTAGTCATTTAAAACAAAATGAATACATTATGTGTATGCAAAGTTAATGCAGCTAACGGGATTGAAAAAGGCAGACCAGAGAAGAAAAAACAACCACAGCACTCAAAGACACTAAAGTAACTTAGCCAAAAAGAACAGGAAATGAGGTGAAAATATGATTTCTCAGAACACTGACAGAAAACTTAACTAGGACCTTGGATATCCTATAATACTTGTTATGAGGACTTGAGCCAACATGATCTAAATCTCAAAGCACAAGATAACCATAACTGATAGCTAGGCTAAATTTTGACAAATTCATTTATTAAATTGGGATTATTGGTTATTTGCCTAAAATTCTCCCAGGAGACCAGATTGCAAAATACTTAGTTGTTAAATTCAACACTTTATGGAATGGACAGGCTTAAAGTTGGGAAAAGTGTTATATAAAATAGGAACATCTGTGTTATAAGCTTTCAACAAGTCAATGACTCTCTCAGAACATGTTTATATCATATGTTCCTTTTGTTTTCATTCATAAATGCCAAAAATATATATTTCACCTAATCTGATTTCAGAGCAGGCCTGAAAAAAGACTATGTTCCACACTTTACTTAAAAACTGTTATAATAAAGATGTAAAAAGCTGAAACCCTATGCTTGATTGAAAAAAAAGTATTCATAGAGAAAAATTATGAATGAAATAAAATACTTTTTTTTCCTGAGAAATACATGTGCATTTTAGGTTTTAAAATACTGAAGTATAATATACGTGTAGAAAAGTACACAGATCATATGTGCAGCTTAATGAATTTATGGAGTGAACATACCAAGGTGAACTGGTTAGTTTTCACACTAATATACAGATCTGCCCTGATTATTTCAATTGCACTGATTCCATGGAACAATGTGGAAATACCTGGTATTTTTACACTGAGTCTTTCAATTCATGAACATCGTACATCTTTTTATTTAATTCTTAACTTTTCTAGCAAAGTTGATTTAATTTTTCCATGGAGGGACTGGGCATGTTGTAGATCCTAATTAGATATTTAGCATCTGCGCATGTGTGCTAAGTTACTTCAGTCATGTCCAACTCTCTGCAACCCCAGGGACTGTAGCCCACCAGGCTCATTTGTCCATGGGATTCTCCAGATAAGAATACTGGAATGGGTTGCCATGCCCTCCTCCAGGGAATCTTATGGACTCAGGGACCAGACCCATGTCTTACCCTGCATTGACAGGCAAGTTCTTTACCACTAGCACCACATGGGAAGCCCACTTAGTATCTAAGTATGATTTTAAGTAATTTTTTTAAAAAATTGATTTTCTGATTTTAGGCAGGTAAAGAGAAATACACTTGTTATCATGTTGATTCACTCAGTCAGTTTCACTTCATAATTCCAATAGATTTTCTGTAGATTTACTTGGATTTTCTACATATAATCAGCTGTGAATAACGACAGGATGTTTTTCTTCTTCTTGTTTTAATGCACTGGCTGGTTGTCTCATACAGTTATCTCTTTGCCAGTCTCAGAGTAGAAAAGATTGCCATATTTTACCATTAAGTTAGAAGTTGGCTGTAGGCTTTTGTTTCTATCCTTAATTAGAATAACGATGCTCCATTTCATTCCATTGTTATCCTAAAGAGAATCCTTTTCAGAGTAAGTAAGGATTTTGTAACTCTGTGAGAGGAAAGCATTTAAACAATGAAAAAGTTTCCATAAAATCACACACACAAAAAACTAATTTGAGAAATTATAAATTGTAAGTAGCCTGTTGCATGCAGTGTGTAAAGAGTAGACTGAACTAAGAGGCAGAAACAGGATCATAAAGAACTTTGCAGTTCATGCTAGGTATTCCAAGGGCAGTGAGGACCTTGAGAAAGCAGGCTAATTGAGTCACATGTTGTCTATTTTTAAATTTTTTTGTGACTAAGCCTCACCGTGAGTGATAGAAACAAGTAATTAGGATTCCTTTGTAAGTACAGTACAATTTGTTTATACTACATCCTCTTGGAGTCCACAATCTTGGCTTTGATAGTTCCACAAATTTTCCAAACCTTGAGACTCTAGAAACTCTAAAAAGTAAACATTCTATAACATATTAACTTTATTAAGGGCATGGGATTTCTTTCCATATCTTTCATTTTTGTATCCTCAGTTCCTAGCTCAGTGCTTGGAACAATATTGGTGTTAAACATTTTTCAACAATTAATAAATGAATGTAAAAGGAAAAATAAGGCATAACTTCTTCCCCCCTTCTTCCTAAATCCAATATATATGTTTCCAGGCAAATAGTCAGCCACCCAACCCCTTTTCCCAACTCTTTCCTTCATGGAATTTGACATTGTCTCGGACACGACTGAGCAACTTCACTTTCACTTTTCACTTTCCTGCATTGGAGAAGGAAATGGCTACCCACTCCAGTGTTCTTGCCTGGAGAATCCCAGGGACGGCGGAGCCTGGTGGTCTGCCATCTATGGGGTCACACAGAGTCAGACATGACTGAAGTGACTTAGCAGCAGCAGTAGCAGCCACAGGTTATATTTTTCTCTAAGGGTTTCTCATGTTTACTTAATAACTCCAGGTTTTAACTTGCCAAGGTCATCAATCAGAATTCATATCCAAATTTCACCTGTATCTGTAATATGGAAGCTAATCATTTTTTTCATCTTAAAATATATTAACATATATACAATCAAATCCATATTATGATTGGTCCACCCTCATCAAGAGGAAGATGTTTTAGAACCTTTTATAATTTCAGACTAACAAAGATTATTATACAACTCAAATAATTCTTTGCTTCTTAATGGTTTCCAGAAGTCATTATTCTATGATTCCTACTGATTTTAATTATAGTAAAAACAGTTTTAGTATTGGAAAGATGACATTTTACTCAATATCCTTTCTTTAGTGCTCCTTGTAACTTGATCTACCATTACCACCACAGCTCTGAGATCTTTATTCAATTATTAGATGAGTTCAATTACAGTTTAATGCAATCCCAGAAATCTTCAAGTCTATGGAAAATATACAACTACTGCAGTACTGTAAATTTCAGCATATGTATTTACTTGCCTTGTTCATTAGCCACACAATAACACAAATATAAACCATAGTATTTTAAATCTTGGAGAGATGTGTTAATCATTCCGAGGAAAAAGGTTCAAAGGGTGAGATGATTTGCTTATGGATATAGAAGCTCATTCTTGAAGTTAATTTCAGTTTTGCCTGAGGTTCTTTATTTATTTCTTTGAGATTTTAAAAATAATGACCTTTTTAAAAAGTCTTTATTGAATTTGTTACAATATTACTTTTCTTTTATGTTTTTGGCCACAGGGTATGTGGGATTTTTGCTCCCTGACCAGGGATTGAACCCATACCCCCTACATTGGAAGGTGAAGTTGTAACCACTGGACCGCCAGGGAAGCCCCCTGTCCAAGGTTCTTTTTGTTTCAGTTTATATTATATTCTAAAGCCAGAGATATATTCACCATTAATGGGAAATGGGTAGCAAATTAAAACTCCAATATTAAACAACCTAAAAATATAAAATATATTTCAGAGGAAGCTAAATGCATTAACTAGTCTTGTAAACTTTTAATCAACTTTTAATTATTAAGGGTATTAGAGAGGAATACTGAGTGGGATTTTTAAAAGGATTTTTCAAATTATTTTGTGCCTAAAAAAGTTTCTTTTCAGATATTCTAATTCATCCATCCACCTTCCTTTGTTCTGAACTCTGTATATTCATTCATTCATCAGTACATATGTTTGGAGTAAGAATCATGGATAGGTCTTTTTGTTCTGTGAGTAGTTTTAAACTAATGGGATAAATGAGATATGCACAGAAATAATAAAACAAGACATTTGTAAATGCCTGGAAGAGGCACATATAAGTGAACATGAAATTAAAAGAATATAATGAATAAACACAATCAAGAATGACATCACCGAAGAGAAAGCTTTTGGATTTAGTCCTTGAGGAAAGGATCAAACTCTAGCATTCATCAAGAGGGTAATAATGTTGCAAGCACAGAGATCCTGGGGAATAAAGTCATGTTGGCAAAAATGTAACAGCATGGGTAGATGGCGGGGTCTTACAGCCAGAGGTTTTGTTTCAGTATATCTGGGCTGGAGTCTAGGGATCTGCATCTCTCACAAGTATTCATTTGATTATGACACTGCTGCTCTGAGGACTACATTTAGAGAACCACCACTCCATTCTATGAATAGAGATTCCCCCATAGCTCAGCTAGTAAAGAATCCGCCTACAGTGCAGGAGACCTTGGTTTGATTCCTGGGTCAGGAAGATCTACTGGAGAAGGGATAGGCTACCCATTCCAGTATTCTTGGGCTTCTCTGGTGGCTCAGCTGGTAAAGAATCCACCTGCAATGCAGGAGACGTGGGTTTGATCCCTGGGTTGGGAAGATCCCCTGGAGAAGGGAAAGGCTACCCACTCCAGCATTCTGGCCTGGAGAATTCCCTGGACTGTATAGTTAATGGGGTCACAAAGTCGGACACAACTGAGTGACCCTGAATGACCAGGCACCCCTGCACAATTGAGTGACCCTAGACAAGGGAAAAGCTACCGAGTCCAGTATTCTGGCCTGGAGAATTCCATGGAGTGTATAGTCCATGGGGTCACAAAGAGTTGGACACAACTGAGCAACTTTCACTTTCACTGCTCTATACTAAAGTGGTTTCTCCCTTTGTGCAAGTAAAGGATGCCTGCAAACCTATGACTATGCCCAACTTTGAATCCAGGAGCAAGGTCGTATGGACTGAATGAAGTAAGAATCCACAAGAGATATTTTAGATACTGTTACTGAAGGGCAGGGATCTAGGCAAACAGGAATGTTCACCAATGTACTCTAGCTCACTGCTCTTTGTATCACTAGATTATTAATAACAAATTACACAGACTTGTACTTCTAACTTTAAATACTTAGTTTCATTGAAATGTGGCATTTGGACTTTAAAATATAATAATATCAACCATAACTTGGAAGGGTATATATATATTTCAGAACATTTACATCTACAATGCACAATTGTTGGGAAGAAACTGCTATTGATTTCAAATTTTTTCCTGAAAATGAAGTTATTTTAGTATCCAGATACTATCTGGATACTAAATGCTATCTGATACTGAATGCTATCCAAGGAAGGTAGCATTCACTTTGTTACATGAATGGAAACTATAAAGTTGTGCAACATGGTTGATTCTTAATTGCATTCAAAAGTTTCCAAAAGACACAGCTCATTGAAAGTATAAAGTGAAAGTGAGTTGCTCAGTCCTGTCTGACTCTTTGTGACCCTGTGGACTGTAGCCTGCCAGGCTCCTCTGTCCATGAGATTCTCCAGGCAAGAATACTGGAGTCGGTAGCTATTCCCTTCTCCAGGGGCCCTCCCAACCCAGGGATCAAACGTGGGTTTCCAGCATTGTGGGCAGATTCTTTATCGTCTAAGCCACCAGGGTAGATACTATTTTGTTGGATTTGATATTTTATTGTTACAATAGCTTTCTTAGAGAAAATACATTTTTATGAATCTTGAAGATATTTCTTCCTTGGCAGGAATGGTTTCTGCTAGTCTGGATTGAGACTGCTCTAAGAAGATTCCATGTAGATCTGGCTTCTTCCATGTGCATTGTTTTCAGAAACATGTTTAACTAGATTTCCAGGATGTCTGCATTGTCCATGAGTCCATAATCTCTCCATGAGACTGTGATAAAGTTGCCCACTCTGTAGCATTAACTAAAGGAGTTATGGGGTGGCAAATTTTTCATTATTTTGGACACATAGTCACTGTCATATTCCAGCAACAGACAGAAAGCCTTCTAGCAAATTTGCTACCAGCAAAAATGCTTACAGAGAAAAAATATTAAAGCCCACTTGGAGTTTGAGCTTATGAAAACTTAGTGTCCAAACACAGAGAAAGGATTTCCAAATAAACTGACCATGTGAGGGGTATTTTCATGTGTTTTAATTTTATGGGAAATGGCTAATTTGAGAATAAACAGAAAGCAAGAGAATAATTCTTTAAGCAGACATGCTATCTTGTAAACCGGCCCTTGTGAAAAAATGCCTTGGAGCATATTTAAGGGCTTATTCTTCTGTTTTCTGTGTATATGAGGTATGATCATACATCTGGGGAACAAGTTATGAAATGGAAAATGCTCCCTGGCCTGAGACTACAGACAGAACTGTTCTGGTTGCTGCTTTGGCATGGTGACAACATTTAAAATGTTTTCTTAGTGCAACTGGAGTTAAGGCTCTCAGTTTCTCACAAAGGGTAAAATAATGATGATCACACTGTGCTTGTTTGATTTTACAGTTTTAACTAAGAAATCACAACAGCAACTTGTGTGTTCAATTTCATAATAATTTGAAGAATCTTTTCTCAATTTATTTTTTATTTGCTTTTAAATGTTATTTAGTATCTAGTTAAACAAACAAGTTAAACATGTGAATATGTGTATCACTGTCCAAAAGACATAGATGAGTAGCAATGAAACAAATACCATAACTTTTTCCTTGGCTCTAGGCTTGTTGATTATGGACAGAAGTTAAGAAGTGTAATTTTCTTATAACACTACATCTCTATTACTTGGAGAAGATTTATCCAGTTGTTAACATATTTAATCTAATTTCCCCAAACTTGGTGTTGCTTATGACTGGGTGGTATATAGAGAAGAATGAGGGGATTTCAGCTTAAATCTATTCACTTTCTTTTGCTATTAGTTCACTGCGTTTATTGAGAGAAAAAAATATCTGCATGTACTAAAATATGAAGTTCTATTTTGTTTTATTTAGACATGCTTTTAAAAAATTGCTTGACTAGGACATCAGTAAGATGGCAGGATAGAAGGTTCCCTGCTCATATTCCTTCACTCCAACAATAATTTGGCAGTCTTTCATGAACAAAAGTGCCTTTGTGGGAACTTTGGGATCCAGGTAGGGAGTTGTGAAACCCCAGTGGAGCCCTAGACAGAAGAGCATCATTTAAGGCCAGCCCATGCCCTGATGACAGGCTTGTGGAGTGTGGTTCTGGCTACAGACCAGCAAACAGTCACAAGCTTTGTGACCTTGGCTATAGCCCCGTTTGATAGCCCCATTTGATTTTGGTCCTGCCACCAGCATGATCCACCAAGGGACCTGGGAGGAGCCACACCTGCCTGTGCCTTGGGTAACAGGCTCAACAACCTCAGTCTCAGCTATGCACCCTGAAGCATTCCATGGCCTGGCTCCAGCCCCTCTCCAGCCCCTAGATACACATTGTAAAGAGATGTAAGTAATAACATCAATAACATAAAACATGGTGGAGAGTAAAAGGGCAGAGTTTTTGTATGCAAAGGTGAGTTGTTTTCAGCTTAAAATATACTGTTGCAGAATATCTTATGTAAGTCTCATGATAATCAAAAAGAAAATCTGTGATAGATATAAAGAAGATAAAGGAATGAAAGTAAAACCTCAAAACCCTATCAAATTACAGATGAAGATAGCAAGAGAAGAAAGGGTCAAAGGAACTACAAAGCAGTCAGAAAACGTTTAACAAAATGACAAGGGGAAGTACTTACCTATCAATAATTATTTTAAATTTGTACTATATTACAAATGTATAGTAATCAAAGTAGTATGGGAATAGAATAGGGTCCAGAAAAAGTCCACACATATATGATTGACTGTCTTTGACAAGGGTGCTGAGAATGAACATCATTTAAGGTCAGCCCACACCCAGATGAAGGGCTAGTAAACCGGTTCTGGATACAGATCAGGAAATAGCCACATCCCTTACAAACTTGGCTACAGCCCCATTTGGTTTTGGATATCCACATACAAAAGGATGAAATTAGAACCTTATCTAACACCATCCATAAAAATCAACTCAAAATAAAAAACTTAAATGTGAACCCTCCTACACTGTTGATGGGCGTGTAAACTGGTACAGACACTATGGAGAACAGTATGGAGATTCTGGGGATGTAAATTGGTACAGCCACTATGGAGAACAGTATGGAGATTCCTTAAAAAAACTAAAAATAGAGCTACCATATGATCTGGTAATCCCACTCCTGGGCATATACCCAGAGAAAACCATAATTCAAAAAGTCACATATATCCCAATGTTCACTGCAACACTATTTACAATAGCCAGGACATGGAAGCAACCTTTTAAATGTTGATGGAAACAGAAGAATGGATAAAGAAGAGTAGCGTACTCTTCATACTAAGTGAAGTAAGTCAGAGAAAGACAAACATGATATTACTTATATGTAGAATCTAAAAAAGGGTACAAATGAACTTATCTACCAAAAAGAAATAGCAATACAGATCTAGAAAACAAACTTATGGTAACCATGGGTAAGGGGAGGAGGGATAAGTTGGGAGATTAGGATTGAAATATACACACTATTATATATAAAATAGATAACTAATAAGGACCTACTATATAATAGCACAGGGAATTCTACTCAATACTCTGCCTATATGGAAAAAGAATCTGAAAAAGAGTGGATATGTGTATGTATAACTATTTACTTTCCTGTACACCAGAAACTAACACAACATTATAAACTGACTATACTCAAATAAAAATTTAAAATAATAAAACCTACTAATGTCAAAAAAATACTTAAATGTGAAACCTGAAATTATAAATATCCTAGAATAAAATATAGGGAAATCTCCTTGATATTAGCCTTCATAATTATTTTTTGGGGCATGTGGCTCCAAAAGCATTAGCAACAAAAGCAAAGAATACTGTAAACAAATGACATTATATTAAATTAAAGAGGTTCTACTGGAGAAGGCAATGGCACCCCACTCCAGTACTCTTGCCTGGAAAATCCCATGGACGGAGGAGCCTGGTAGGCTGCAGTCCATGGGGTCGCTAAGAGTCGGACACGACTGAATGATTTCACTTTCACTTTTCACTTTCATGCATTGGAGAAGGAAATGGCAACCCACTCCAGTGTTCTTGCCTGGAGAATCCCAGGGACGGGGGAGCCTGGTGGGCTGCCGTCTCTGGGGTCGCACAGAGTCAGACACGACTCAAGTGACTTAGCAACAGCAAAGAGGTTCTGCACATAAAAAGAAAGAATACAATGAAAAGATAACACGTGGAATGAGAAAATATTTGCAAACCCTCTGCTAAGGTGTTCATATACAAAATACATAAGCACTTCATGCAACTCTGAGCAAAAAAACAAATTAAAAAAAAATCAGCAAAGAACCTGATTTGACATTTTTCCAAAGAAGACATTCAAATGACCAAAAGGTATATGAGACTGTTCTTTATACCACTAATCATTCCGGAAATGCTAATCAAGAGCACAATGAGATACAGCTTGGCTATTACCAAAACAAGGAAAAGTAGCACAGGCTGGTAAGGGTATAGAGTAAATGCCACCCTGTATACTGTTGTTGGGAATGTACATTGGTATGTGTGTGTGCTCAGCTGTGCCCAACTCTGAGACACATGGACTATAATCGGCCAGGTTCCTCTGTCCATGAAATTTTCCAGGCAAGAATACTGGCATGTGCTGCCATTTCCTCCTCCAAAATTGGTATAGCCACAATGAAAAATAGTATGTAGTTTCCTCAAAAAAAGTGTAAAATATAACTATTATATCATCCAATAATCCCACTTCTGGGCATATATCCAAGGGAAATGAAATAAGTATCCCAAAGAGATATCTGCACTCCAAAGTTTATTGCAGTATTATTCCCAATAGCCAGGATAAGGAAATAACCTAAATGTCTGTCTGCAGATGGATGGATAAAGAAAATGTGACATAGATACAAAATGGAATGTTATTCATTCATTAAAAAAAGGAAAATCCTGCCATATAACAACATGGATGAACCCACAGGACATTATACTAAGTAAAATAAGATGAACATGGAAAGGAAAATACTAATGATGTCACTTATACAGGGAATCTAAAAACATCACATTCTGAAGCGAAGAGTAGACTGGTGGTTGCTAGGGGCTGGGGACTGAGGGAAATGGAAATTTTTGTGAAAGGACACAAACACTATAAGATGAATAAAATCTAGGGATCTAATATTAGCATGGTGACCATAGTTAATAATACTTCATTTATTGCATTCTGAAATTTGTTAACACTTCAGTAGATCTGATGTGATCTCACCACACACACAAACAGATGGTAACTATGTGAGATGAAGGATATGTGAATTAGCTTAATTGTAATAATTTCACTATATATATATATAATTATCATGCTGTAATCCTTAAATATTTACAATTTATATTTGCCAACTGTACCTTAATAAAGCAGGAATAAGTTGTTTAAACAAAATATTACATTTTTCAGTTTGGTAAAATTTCCTTCTACTTGTTTGATTTCTGGAAAATTATTCTTCATGAATATAAATCTTTCTTGAGACACCCTAATTTAAAAGGAATAAAATGGCAAGAGCAAATTTAATTTTTTGAAAATAAATGCAAAAAAGATGAAAATAGTTTTACTTTATAAACCTTACCTTTCAGTGTTTCATATAAAGCATACCAAAATATTGTGGTGCTTAGAACATTTCAAAGCTAACTTGGAATTACAAAAATTAGGTTCTTTAATAGGAAAATTTATGTCTCTATAGCATTTGTCCAAGCTTAAGAAAAAACAAAAATTTAATTTCCTGATATTGAAAGCTATTTTGTAAATAAATATTTTATTATTTGCCATTGTTGCAATAATGTTTAACTGTGGTATGATTAACAGAATTGTGTATTATTTTTGTGCGATACTTTTGCATAATAATTTAACCTGCAGTTTTATTGGCCTGTCTTACTTTATATAATGTAATACTTAAAACTGTGATTTGATTAAATCTTTTAAAAAAATGTATATAGTTAGTTACCTACTATAGAATTGAAGTTTTCTTTGGTTGTAATACTCCTAATTTTTTAGATTCTTAAATTTGAAATAGACACTGAATTTCTTAAGTTTAAATACTAAGAAGATGAAATTTTTCTCTCCCTGGGTGGGTTCTGAGGGTAGGAAATTGCGTAAAGCTTCTTTCGCTGTTGCTGGTTACCAATATTTACTTCCTATTTATTGTATATTTGTTGTTGTTATTGCTTAGTCTCAAGTCCTGTCTGACTCTTTTGTGACCCCATGGACTGTAGCCCGCCAGGCTTCTCTGTCCATGGGCTTCTCCAGGCAAGAATACTGGTGTGGGTTGCCATTTCCTTCTCCAGGGGATCTTCCCAATCCAGGGACTGAACCCACATCTCCTGCATTTGCAGGCAGATTCTTTTCCATTTGAGCCACCAGGGAAGCCCCTTATTGGAATCAGAAGTAGATATTTAAAAAAAAATAATATGCACTTAAAATGCAGCACACTTTGAATAATTGAGATGTTCTGATATTTACACTGTGTTAACTTATAAACTCTCCCTTTCCTTTTTCTTTTTACATTGTGTTTGTTCTCCTTTTCTTAATAGTATTTACATTATCAGTCATATGGAGGCTTTGAAAAACACAGTGAGAGGGAAATAAGGAACCCCTGGACATGTCTCAGTATTTGGTAACAAAAACCTGAAGCACTGTAGGTGTGTAGGAAAGAAGTCATGTATGTTACCCTACAGGTAACCTGCAGTATCGTCTGGGAATGGGTGTTCCCATCAGAGAAATAGTCAAAACAAGGATATTCAATCACTGAAGTACATTTCCATTTGCATTACTTTTGGAGTAAACTGGTATTGATAGCAATAACGGCACTTAGTTTTTTTAAATTAAGCAGTTCTGTATTTTGACATGTTCTTTAACAGTGATGAATAATTTGGAGTTGTCTTCACCGCCAATGGAAGTAAATGCTGACTTCAAAAAATAGTATTCATTTGGTACTTTTGTGGGTGTTGAGTTTTTGTTTTTAGCATGTTGGAAATCAAGTACAGTTGCTCATTCATATCTGTGCTTGTCTAGAAGACTTCTATTAATATACAATATAATTCATAATAAAGTATATTCTGCTTCTTTTGGCTTTTTTTTCTAACAGAC
>NW_011494926.1:2079983-2080210 GCF_000754665.1 Bison bison bison | reverse complement strand
TTATCAATACAAAGCAGTCAGAAAACGTTTAACAAAATGACAAGGGGAAGTACTTACCTATCAATAATTATTTTAAATTTGTACTATATTACAAATGTATAGTAATCAAAGTAGTATGGGAATAGAATAGGGTCCAGAAGAAGTCCACACATATATGTTTGACTGTCTTTGACAAGGGTGCTGAGAATGAACATCATTTAAGGTCAGCCCACACCCAGATGAAGGGC
>NW_011494926.1:2068312-2079617 GCF_000754665.1 Bison bison bison | reverse complement strand
TCATTTTCTTCTTTCCTTCCTTCCTCCCATTTTTTTTTCTTTTTCTTTAATAAGTCGTACAATGACCAAGAAAGATCTTTTTAACCAAGAGGTCATTTATAAGATTATGTTTGATATGACTTCTGAAATTATAATTTGGCTTTAAAAGCCAACTCAGGAATGTAATTCTTGCTGTGGTAGATAGTCTCCAGTTTTCCAAAACACATATTTAAAATCGTCTCTTTGGTCTCTGTCCTCCAGCATAGCTATAAGAAATCTATCAAGGTCAAGGGAAACTGACTGATGCTCTTTTCTAGGGTTTAAATAAGCCTATAGCAGCACAAAGCTTTGATGCCCTTAATCAGTCAACAAATTTCTTTTTATCAACTTGAAGAGGAAACCAGTAATCCAGATGTGTTAGGTAAGTTGTAATCATAAGTTGATATGTTTCTGATATGCTAAAGTGAGCACTAAAGACTAGTCATTTATACTTCAAACATAGGTAATGGATAGATTTTTTAAAATATTTTTGGAGAAAAGCCACTGAAGACTGAAGTTAAATAATTTAAGGGGTTTGTTACAATACCTATTGAAAAGATCACATATCACACACTTACACACATCCATCTTCTATTCCAGCAAAGGTGTAATGATGATATAACAGAAAGCTATGGAATATAAAACCTCTTTTCTAGTGCATAGGGAACAGACTGAAAGTTTTATAAACATGGAGAATTAAGTTAAAACCAAAATGACTGTAGGTCATTCACCAATTATATATGCAAACAGTTTTTTTTCCCCTCAAGCAGAACTTCTAAATGAGCTTCCGCTTCTGGTTGAAAAATCAATCTGTGTATCATTCAATATTGTGAAATCAGAAATGAGGTAGCATCATTTTTTAAATTTAGCTTATCTCACTAGGTATTCAAAATATCTCTCACTTTTGTTGATCTAATGATCTGCTTCATCAAAATGTGCAGTGGCCAGTATCCATTTTTGTGTAGTTTCTGGTGATGTCCACTTCCTACCTCCCTCATTGTGTTTACAGCGAGTACACTGTTTACATACAGCAAAGATCGTCAGAATCTCTCTACTTAATGGAGTTTAGTCTAGAATTGCTTGCTGTAAACAAAAATGAGAAAGGACACTTGCTTTACCCGAGAATCCAGGCTAGTGTTTGAAGTTTCAGTTTTATGAGCTTAGCATATTTTTTTCAAATGAATCTGAAATTGGTAAAAAATTGGTTAAAAGAAACTTTAGATATTTTTAATGCATGCTTTATAAATGTGTGATAGCTAACAATTTCCTCAGATATAATTTTGATTTCTCATAAATACATTTCGTCTTTTCAGTATTATTGGGACAACTGGAAAACACGTGTTGCTTCTTTTATTGAGAAATTGAATCCCAATCAATTACATATATCTCATAAATACATATGTATATCTCTCAAATACATATTTTTCATGGGCCAAGTACTGTCATAAATGATGTAAGAAATTCAACTGAACTATAAAGCAGAGATGGTGTTGGTGGCAAAAATAAGGGTGGTGGTGGAAGTTTTAGAATCCTACAACTAGAATTACAATCAATTTTGTTATCTGAAACAGAATAATAACACTTATTATGTTTGTTCTTTAGGGAAAAAAGACCTGCATGCAGCAAATAGTGTGTTAAGCTCATTGAATGACAAAAGGAGTGTCAAATAAATGCCATGGAAATATAAAGGCAGCGGAAATTTAAAGAAAAAGGGGCTTGAGTCAAGAGTGTCTTATGAACGTTGTATGACTTGAGCTGGCAATAATGAATTGAGCAATAATCGGAAAACACAGATAGGAATACATCTGGAATAGTAAAGACTTCAGGATATGCAAGACATTTACAGGATTGTGACTAGGAGTTAATGCACTCAATGTAGATTAAATAGGCATTATCGAATATTGTATTGAAAGTGAAAAGCAGAATGGCTGTCTGGGTATAGAATGTTTTAAATGTATTCACTGTTTATCTTTTTGATCGCATGGCTGACTGGGAGCCGGGCTTGTTGATGCTGCCCAGCATTACAAAGACAGTTTTAAACCCCATGTGGTTAGCCCAGGAAAAGATCAAAATTCAAAATTTGAAGAACAGTTTTTACTGAATGTACATTGCTTTCACATCCTTGTAAAGTTGAAAAAAATCATAAGTTGAACCATCATAAGTTTATGCAAGGGAATATTATTAATTATAAAAAAATTAATGAAATCTTGCCATTTGTGACAACATGAATGGACTTCGAGGGTATTATGCTAAATTAAATAAGTCAGTGAAGGGGATCTTCCCAACCCAGGGATCAAACCCACGTCTCCTGCATTGCAGGCAAATGCTTTACCAGCTGAGCCTCAAGGGAAGCACAAGAATACTGGAGTGGGTACCCTATACTTTCTCCAGGGGATCTTCCTGACCCAGGGATTGAACTCACATCTCTTGTGTCTCCTGCATTTGAAGGTGGATTCTTTACCAACTGAGCTATCAGGGAATCCCAAATAAGTCATGCAGAGAAAGGCAAATACCGCATGATCTCTCAAATGTAGAAACTAAAATTAAAAAAAAATAACAAAGAAAACCAAGTTCATCCATACACAGACCACATTAGTGGTTGCCGGGGTGGAGGGGGTGGGTAGGAGGAGGAGAAATATGTGAATGGGTTGAAAAAAAGAAAATAAAAAAAGAGAATTCAGATTTAAAAGAAATAAGTATCTGGTTTATATACTCTGAGAAGAGGATAGTTAGCAGCAAAGTTGATTCAGCAGAGAGCTATGACTGGCTGCTTTTTATATCAGGAAATACCTTATGATTGTAGGATCTAATATTCTGTTGCCTCTGAGGTCCAGGGTTAAGAGAGATCACTGAATTTCTTGAACAAATGACTATGAAGAAGGAATGATCTGTGAGGCAAATAGGAAGTAAACACATTTTAAGGCTCAAGCAAATTGCTCAATATGTTACCTGGGAAGTCAGTTAACTTCTCAGTTTTCACACATGTTAGCAACTTGTTACAACAACAAAAAGCATGAAAACACATTTAATTTACTTCACTGGGTTGGTAGGAGCTTAACATAAAAAAGTTAGGAAAGCTCTTGGAAAAAATTAAAGTTTGCTACAAATAAAAAATTCCTTAAATTTGACCAATCATTTTCATCAACCTCACTTCATAACCCTCTTGCCCCTAACTTTTAGGTGAGTCTACAGAATGCTCATGTGTGTGCATGCATGCTAAGTTGCTTCAGTTGTGTCCAACTCTTTGCCACCCTGTGGACTGTAGCCCGCCAGACTCCTCTGTCCATGGGATTCTCCAGGCAAGAAGACTGGAGTGGGCTGCCATTTACTTCTGTACCTGTAGCTGTACAGTTACCGTCTATAAAGAAATGCATCACAATTGCCTTTGTACTTGTCTGTCTCCTCTACTCGGAAGATAAATTTGGAGCACAGGCAGGTTTTATCTTGAACATTCTTTTGCATTGCACTCAGCAATGTTTTAAAAGAGTATGCCAACATAATGAACTAATGGTCTGCAGTAATAGAATTAAACTAGTTTCTGGAGAAACAAAATATAAAACTAGGTGTGGGAACAGAAATGAGGTGTTTAAGAAGTGAGGTGTTTAGAATGGGTGTTTTTTTAAATCTAAGATGCATCATTTATTGCATTATCAAGAAATAGCACTTTCATATTTCTGAGCATTAGTTTCCAAATTCATAAAATGGACACAATAATAATGTCTACCTCAATGGGTTGGCAGAAGGTTGAAATGCAGTTACACATATGATGCTATGAAATACTGTTCATAAAGTATAAACTATTATTTTTATTAACTATAATTTCTCTATGAATGTCATTAGGATTACAGAATGCATACTAAAAGATATTTCCCCCAAAATGACGTGTATTAAAAATAATATAAAGTGTGTGGTAGCATGAAGAATATGTCTTTAGGGCTAACAAAAACCTGTCACTAATAATTTTTAAAAGTATGAAATTAGCTTCAATTCAGTTCAGTTCAGTCACTCAGTCATGCCTGACTCTTTGTGACCCCATGGACTGCAGCACGCCGGGCATCCCTGTCCATCACCAACTCCTGGAGCTTACTCAAACTCATGTCCATTGAGTTGGTGATGCCATCCAACCATCTCATCCACTGTTGTCCCCTTCTCCTCTAACCTTCAATGTTTTCCAGCATCAGGGTCTTTTCCAATGAGTAAGTTCTTCACATCAGGTGGCCAAAGTATTGGAGCAGCTTCAATATCAGTCCTTCCAATGAATATTCAGGACTGATTTCCTTTAGGATGGACTGGTTGAATCTCCTTGCAGTCCAAGGGACTCTCAAGAGTCTTCTCCAACACCACAGTCCCAAAGCATCAGTTCTTTGGCCCTCAGCTTTCTTTATAGTCCAGCTCTTACCGGAAAAGCCATAGTTTTGACTAGATTGACCTTTGTTGGCAACATAACGTCTCTGCTTTTTAATATGCTGTCTGGGTTGGTCATAACTTTTCTGCCAAGGAGCAAGTGTCTTTTAATTTCATGGCTGCAGTCACCATCTGCAGTGATTTTTGAGCCCCCCAAAACAAAGTCTCTCACTGTTTCCATTGTCTTCCCATCGATTTGACATGAAGTGATGAAAGACTAGAGATCTCTTCAAGAAAATCAGAGATACCAAGGGAACAATTCATGAAAGATGGGCAGAATAAAGGACAGAAATTGCATGATATTATCCTATGCTATCCTATGCTATGCTGTCACTTCAGTCATGTCCAACTCTGTGTGACCCCATAGACGGCAGCCCACCAGGCTCCCCGGTCCCTGGGATTCTCCAGGCAAGAACACTGGAGTGGGTTATCATTTCCTTCTCCAATGTATGAAAGTGAAAAGTGAAAGTAAAGTCGTTCAGTCGTGTCCGACTCTTAGCAACCCCATGGATTGCAGCCTACCAGGCTCCTCTGTCCATGGGATTTTCCAAGAAAGAGTACTAGAGTGGGGTGCCATTGCCTATTACCCTAGCACTTACATTATTTCAACACTGTAATAGGATTACTGCTATATTTTTGTAGTGCCTGGCACATAATAAGTATTTAGTACATAAAAATTGCTGAAGCCCTTTCATTGTAATATTGACACCTAGACTATCATAGTTTTATACAATGTTTAGAATGTTCTGTACAAACATTCTATACATTGTTTCCTTCACTAGTTAAACCTCATTTCTTCTTTACAAAATAGGATATTTGTATAACCCTGTTACTTCTATTATTTCTTTTTTCTTAATGATTGTATATTGAAATTAAATCAAATAATCTTCCATAAAAATTGAAACTGTTAAAAAAAAAGGTCATTTGATGAATCATTAGTTGGAAGAAAATCTACTTAAAAATACAATACTTTCTCTCTTGATCCATCAGTACAAGTTTCTACAAGATGCCTCTCCCTTTAGGATTATGATACTCGTACTCTTTGGAATTTTAGGAGACCTCCAGCTTGTGTGTGCATTTGTGCACATGTGTGTGAACTTGTGCACATGTGTGTGAGTGCTATAAGGAAGCAAATTCATTAAGACTATGCAATTTGGAAGAAGAATAGATGCTTTGACTTTTGTTTTCTTTAAGAACCAGGATGTTGCCTTTTAAAATAGTAGGTTGAGAAATCTTCCCGCAGCTGTATGGGATATACATCATATAATCACAAAGCATGTAAGTGACATGTGAAAATGTGCTTCCAGCAAAAACATCAGAGATGGAGAAGAAGACGTGTTTAACAGCTGGTAGAAATAGGTTCTTATTGGACATTATTGCAGTAACATTGTCTAAAAAGCACAATTTACTTGTTCTTCATTATCTAATAAGTGTATATTTTTCTATCTGTATTATCCTAAAATTTCAAGATCATCTAGTTGAATGGTTCATCATATATCTGATGCGTCCATACATTTGAGTAATGAGTATATTTCAAAAAGGAAGAATGACATTAGAGTGCTGTCTCAGTATCAGTGAGTGGGTGTACGTGCACACAGTATAAATACTATTCCCGATGATGCTGAGTCCTTATGACGCCCTCTCACCATGAAAATTCACTGCTGTGGCTTGTAGCAACATTGCTAATTATTAATTCAAGACACAACCCCCCATTTCCTCAAAATATGAACTCCAGCCAAACTAATATATCTTTTAGCTTCTCATTGCTACAGGTGGTCAAATCACATCTTCTTAGTGAATAAGATTTGTTGAAGTTTGGTGGATATTTCTGAAAAAGTTGTGCTTTCTTGAGTTTGGACAGACACCTCTTTTTTCTTCTCTTGATTGCAATTATATATTAGGTTGGAATGGAAATGAACATCTAACAACCATGAGGATGAATGTGGCATGATAAGGATAACTTTTGTGAGGCAAGAAGGAGTCTGAGTCCTTGAGATTTTCTCAAGCAGCCAAATCTTTGCTGGAATGCTCTGAGAACTTCCTGTTATTTGAAAAAATAAATTGGTTTCTGGCCATAGGAGCAGGTTTACTACATCATGCAGATGAAGACACTCATAACTGTTACATAATTCTCAACTATGTTTATAGATATTTTATGTTTATAGATGTGGAGTGATAGTCTCAAAGTGTTTTATTATTTATTATATGATCTGTATACTAATGACTCCTATATTTGCATCTCTGTCTTAAAAATTTTAACTGAATTTCAGACTCATATATCTAATCACCTTCATGTCATAGTCTCATGACTCCCTAGAAGCATGTAAAAATTAATAAGCCAGCATGGAAGTTTATAGTTCTTCTTAACCACTAACAGAAGCAGCTAATGTAGAGGGTTCACTATTGGCTATTCTATTTATGTTCTTTTGTAGTCCCCAAGTTTTGAGATCATTCAACACTTCCTTTACTCAAAATCCATATCCATAAACTCACCTGTTGACTTTTTCTCTAAAACATGTTCTGATTAATAATCACTCATGACCTTCACTGCTACTCCCTTGCTTCAAATCACTATTCCTTTCTTATGAATTATTAGTAAGTCTCCTAATTCGTCCCCTTACTTCCAGCCTGTCTCTCTAATGTACTGCAACAGAGAAATAAGAGGTCATATTAAAGAGTAACTCAGTATATCACTTCTCTGCTCTTAACCATCTTATTTAGAGTAAATGTCAACATATATATAGTTACTCACAAGGCCTGTGAGATATCTGTCCCCCTTCTAGCTCTGCCACATCATTTCTTAACTTTCTCTACCTATTCCACTCCTTTCCAGAGAAAGGATCTATTGGTGGGTGCCTTCAAAGTGTTAAAAAAAAAAGTGTTACTTCTACTCTTAAATTTTCAAAGATGTCTTCATTTCAATTATTTCAATCTCCCTTCAGTGTGGAGAAAAGGAAATCCTTCCATACTGTTGATAGGAATGTAAATTGGTACAGCCACTATTGAAAACAGTATGGAGTTACCCTCAGTGTTCACAGAAGCACTATTTACGATAGCCAAGATGTGGAAGTACCTAAATGCCCATCAACAGATGAATGGATAACGAAGATGTAGTACATACATACCATGGAATATTATTCAGCAATAAAAAAGAATGGAATTAATGCAATTTGCAGCAAAATGGATGGATTTAGAGATTAACATATTAAGTGAAGTAAGTCAGAAATAGAAGGACAAATACCATATACCACATATATGGAACCTAACATACGACACAACTAAACTTAGTTATGAAACAGACTCACAGACACAGAAAACAAACTTATGGTTACCAAAGGGGAGGAGGGGAGAAGGATAAGTTAGGAGTTTGGGATTAAAATATACAAACTGCTATACGGATAACCAATAAGAACCTATTGCATAGCACAGAGAACTATGCTCAATATCCTGTAATAGCCTATAATAGAAAAGAATGGAAAAAAGAATATATATATGTGTATATATATATACAGACTTATATATGTGTATAACTAAGTCACTTTAATGTGTACCTGAAACTAACACAACACTGTGAAACAACATTACAATAAATTGTTTTAAGTTAAAAAATATAATGATAACATTATGAAAAATAATCCATTTTCTGAGTCTTCATATCAAAATTCACATTTTTTACTTCAGAGGGAGAAACAATTAACATACCATGAACATATTTGGATGGCTTTCCTGTCTTGCCATTTGGCAAGAGCATTTTAAAGACAGTGGAGGTTCAGTTCAGTTTAGTTCAGTCGCTCAGTCATGTCTGACTCTTTGCGACCCCATGAATCGCAGCATGCCAGGCCTCCCTGTACATCACCAACTCCCGGAGTTCACTCAGACTCACGTCCATCGAGTCAGTGATGCCATCCAGCCATCTCATCCTCTGGCGTCCCCTTCTCCTCCTGCCCCCAACCCCTCCCAGCATCAGAGTCTTTTCCAATGAGTCAACTCTTTGCATGAGGTGGCCAAAATCCTGGAGTTTCAGCTTCAGCATCATTCCTTCCAAAGAAATCCCAGGGCTGATCTCCTTCAGAATGGACTGGCTGGATCTCCTTGCAGTGGAGGTTAGGATACATATAACCTAACTTACTGAATCTTCTCCTTAACAAACACCTTCATCTTATTAAAGAAAAATATCAGGAATAAAGGATGATGTTATATAAGCAGACAAAATATTTTTCTCTTGCTAACTTTTATCTAAAGGAAATAATATAAAATATTATATTTCCCAGAATGTATTTGATAAAATTAAATATCTTAAATGACCATAATGCCATAACTGTTCTTTCCTGTTCTCCTGTGTCCTTTTAATCAAGTTCACAGATTTTCTTCTAATTTTTATCCCAATAAAGATGCTTGCTTTTTCATCCTAATTTTATAGAGAAATGGTATTCCAAATAAAATAAAACCAATAATTTATTGTTTCATATATATAGAGTGAAATAGAGTGATATAGAATATTTCACTTATCTTTACAATAAAGAACTGAAAAAAGTTTATTCACTAACATAATGAATATACTGTTTTCTTTTAAAGCAACTAAAAAGAAAGATTTATTAATAAAAAGATGGAAAATTGGGCTCTAATCATTACAACTTTTTTAGTAAATTTGAATAAGGAAAAATCTTAATGTTCAGAGTCTATCAAGAGCTCTCTGCTTAAGATGAATAAACAAAAGACACAACATTTTTAAAAAGGAAATCATTGGAAGTAAAATTAGAAAGTGTAATGGAAATCATAAAGTTTTGACTGTATGCAAACTATTTAAATTTCTTGAGCTTTAGTTCCCTTATGGACATAATGGAATAATTTGACTCATAGTGTTCTTATGTAAATATAAGACAAAATACTTAATTCCTGCAGTTGATATCTATCTACTTTCTACTAATGTGTGTTGCCTTGCAAAGTCTGCAAAATTAAAACTACAACTCAGTTACCTCTGAAATTCTGAATATGATGTATACTTGGCTAACCTGGATGGAGGACCAGCTTCCCTGGTGGCTCAGAGGTTAAAGCGTCTGCCTGCAATGTGGGAGATCTGGGTTTGATCCCTGGGTCGGGAAGATTCCCTGGAGAAGGAAATGGCAATCCACTCCAGTATTCTTGCCTGGAGAATCCCATTGAGGAGCCTGGTGGTTTACAGTCCACAGGGTCGCAAAGAGTTGGACATGACTGAGTGACTTCACTGGCTACTGCTAAGTTGATTCAGTCATGTTCGACTGTATGTGACCCCATAGACAGCAGCCCACCAGGCTCCCCCACCCCTGGGATTCTCCAGGCAAGAACATTGGAGTGGGTTGCCATTTCCTTCTCCAGTGCATGAAAGTGAAAAGTGAAAGTGAAGTCGCTTAGTTGTGTCCGACTCTTAGTGACCCCATGGACTGCAGCCTACCAGACTCCTCCGCACATGGGACTTTCCAGGCAAGAGTACTGGAGTGGGTTGCCATGCCATTGCTCAATATTTGGAAAACAGTAGTGAGGCAGGGGTCACCCTTCTGCTGTTGGTAAAACGTTGGCTATCCATCATTTGGTGGACACTTGATTTCTTTTTGGCAGTCATAGCAGAATTTCAGTATAAAGTAACCAGCTTTGTATGACAAGAGGTAGAGCTACCATTGTTGTTGATCAGTTGCTAAGTTGTGTCCGACTCTTTGCATCCCCATGGATTGCAGCATGCCAGGCTTCCCTGTCCATCACTGTCTCCCAGAGTTTGCCCAAATTCATATTCATTGAGTCAGTGATGCTATCTAACCACCTCGTCCTCTGCTGCCCGCTACTCCTGTTGCCTTCAATCTCTCCCAGCATTAGGGTCTTTTTCAATGAGTCAGCTCTTCACATCAGGTGGCCAAAGTACTGGAGCTTCAGCTTCAGCATCAATTCTTCCAATGAATATTCAGGGTTTATTTCCTTTAGGATTAACTGGTTTGATCTCCTTACTGTCCAAGGGACTCTCAAGAGTCTTCTCTAGTACCACAATTTGAAAGCATCAATTCTTTGGCATTAAGTGTTCTTTAAAGACCAACTCTACATACATAGAACTAAGCTGGTGACAAAAAAATGTGGCATGGAGTGGAGGAGGTGATAATAGGTGGGCATGGAGATGTTCAGCTTTTATGAGATTCCTGATTATGGCAGTGGCCTTGTGATTCTGCCCCTGAAAGCTGAAGGAGTAACTTCCCAATCCCCTGCCTGGTTCTCAATGATAGAAAAGACACAACCTTTATCAGGTTGGCGGTCTTTCTTAAAAACTCAACTTAGAGTATATACAGTCGGCAAAAACAAGACCGGGAGCTGACTGTGGCTCAGATCATGAACTCCTTATTGCCAAATTCAGACTTAAATTGAAGAAAATAGGGAAAACCACTAGACTATTCAGGTATGACCTAAATCAAATCCCTTATGATTATACAGTGGAAGTGAGAAATAGATTTAAGGGACTAGATCTGATAGATAGAGTGCCTGATGAACTATGGAGGAAGGTTCGTGACATTGTATAGGAGACAGGGATCAAGAACATTCCCATGGAAAAGAAATGCAAAAAAGCAAAATGGCTGTCTGGGGAGGCCTTACAAATAGCTTTCAAAAGAAGAGAAGCGAAAAGCAAAGGAGAAAAGGAAAGATATAAGCATATGAATGCAAAGACTAGCAAGAAGAGATAAGAAAGCCTTCCTAAACGATCAATGCAAAGAAATAGAGAAAAACAACAGAATGGGAAAGACTAGAGATCTCTTCAAGAAAATTAGAAATACCAAGGGAACATTTCATGCAAAGATGGGCTCGATAAAGGACAGAAATGGTATGGACCTAACAGAAGCAGAAGATATTAAGAAGAGGTGGCAAGAAT
>NW_011494926.1:2055455-2068212 GCF_000754665.1 Bison bison bison | reverse complement strand
TCTTGATGAAAGTAAAAGTGGAGAGTGAAAAAGTTGGCTTAAAGCTCAACATTCAGAAAACGAAGATCATGGCATCCGGTCCCATCACTTCATGGGAAATAGATGGGGAAACAGTGTCAGACTTTATCTTTTTGGGCTCCAAAATCACCGCAGATGGTGATTGCAGCCATGAAATTAAAAGACGCTTACTCCTTGGAAGGAAAGTTATGACCAACCTATATAGCATATTCAAAAGCAGAGACATTACTTTGCCAACAAAGGTCTGTCTAGTCAAGGCTATGGTTTTTCCAGTGGTCATGTATAGATGTGAGAGTTGGACGTGAAGAAAGCTGAGCACGGAAGAATTGATGCTTTTGAACTGTGGTGTTGGAGAAGACTCTTGAGAGTCCCTTGGACTGCAAGGAGATCCAACCAGTCCATTCTAAAGGAGATCAGCCCTAGGATTTCTTTGGAAGGAATGATGCTGAAGCTGAAACTCCAGTACTTTGGCCACCTCATGCAAAGAGTTGACTCACTGGAAAAGACTCTGATGCTGGGAGGGATTGGGGGCAGGAGGAGAAGGGGACGACAGAAGATGAGATGGCTGGATGGCATCACCGACTTGATGGACATGAGTTTGTGTGAACTCCAGGAGTTGGTGATGGACAGGGAGGCCTGACGTGCTGCGATTCATGGGGTCGCAAAGAGTTGGACACGACTGAGCCACTGAACTGAACTGAACTGAAAATAAAGTCCTATTTTTTCAACTATATTTCAATAAAAAATTAAAATACATAAATTCCTTACTTTTTAAAGTGGTTTGAGCGGATGAGTTGCTCTGAAAAGAAACCTGGATCAACACAGCGTGGAGTAGATATTGATGCATAGTTAGCAATTAATGGCCACAGAGATCATCTTATAGCTACAAAGATATATGTGTATACAAAAGAAGATGCACTTAAAATTTTGAGTGCAACTAAAAGAATAAAATTCTTAACTAAATTCTGAATGAACTCATCATAATGAAAAATTTCCAAGTATTCTGTTTCCTTTTATCAAATCAAACATAATATACTAAAGTAGAATTGAACAGCAGATGTGGCTAAATGAATTCTTCTCTGAATATAAAGCTGGGCTCATCACTTCACATGTGCAAGTAGGTGTTGTCCTTAGCAAATCTAGATAAGGAAGTAATCTAGGTAAAGTGTATATAGTCTATTGTAAGCTTTCTGAAGAATGCCTTGTTATGTTGTTAAGTTGACATAAATAGTTAAGTGACATGCTCTGAAAAGTATATAGAATAAGAAAAATTGTATCCAAAACCAAATGTAGTATAGAAATAAAACTTTAATAAAAAAATTTAAATCAAAGCAATTTATAGATTGAAACCAACTATGTTCTTTTCTTCGAAGACAAAACATTTCTTTACATTTACTATGGGTTCATATGTGTAGTCTACACTTGATTGCTCCCAAATTATTTGAAAAGTCTCAAAACAACATTGAATGTGTTTAAAAACACATGTTGCTGTTAATGTCTTTTGGGAAAACAACTGTACTAAGTCACCTTGTGGTCATCAAGAACCAAGTCAGCTTAAGTAGTAATAACCAACAGATGTATAATAAAGGCAGGAAAACTGAAAGTTTTGGCTTCTGCCTCCAGCAAAGTAACAGGAAATGAATAAACAGTCCAGGACATATGGGCAGACTAAATATTTCACTGTAATTCTTTGACTAAATCAAGAATTATTGCACAGGATACATTTCATGTTGTTCATTTGAAGCAGTTATAATCACCAATATTGTGATGTGTTGTTTCTATATGTGATATTTTTGTGTCAAGTATTTAAAGACAAATGGCTTCTATTGTCTTATGTATTTTCAGATTGGAACTCAAATTTCATAGGTTCTAAGATTTCTTAAAAGGGAGTAAATATATAGTGTTTAGTTTCTACGATGAAAATATAATTTCAAATCTTGTACATTCCTATAACAACCTACGTCCTGAATTATGGATGGAGAATTTAAAATTGGAAGGGATCTTGTAGCTTCTCATGACGCTTTTTACAATTTTAAAATAAGGAATTATTTAAAGGATTTAACTAGGGTCTTAAACAATAAGAAACTTATTGATTCTTAACTAATAATTTCCCTAAGTATGCCATAATTATAGGCATTTATCTAGAAATACACATTTGTCTTTTCTTTATCTCTCTATTTCTAACTCCATTTAATCTTTTACATTAAGTATATGAGATATAATTTTGTATAGCAAGACTCTTGAACAGCAATGCATGAGCAATTTTTTACTTTAATTACTAAAGTCAAATTTTTGGGGGTCAGATCAGATCAGATCAGTCACTCAGTCGTGTCTGACTCTTTGTCACCCCATGAATCGCAGCATGCCAGGCCTCCCTGTCCATCACCAACTCCCGGAGTTCACTCAGACTCACGTCCATCGAGTCAGTGATGCCATCCAGCCATCTCATCCTCTGTCGTCCCCTTCTCCTTTTGCCCCCAATTCCTCCCAGCATCAGAGTCTTTTCCAGTGAGTCAACTCTTTGCATGAGGTGGCCAAAGTACTGGAGTTTCAGCTTTAGCATCATTCCTTCCAAAGAAATCCTAGGGCTGATCTCCTTCAGAATGGACTGGTTGGATCTCCTTGCAGTCCAAGGGACTCTCAAGAGTCTTCTCCAACACCACAGTTCAAAAGCACCAATTCTTCGGTGCTCAGCCTTCTTCAGAGTTCAACTCTCATATCCATACATGACCACAGGAAAAACCACAGCCTTGACTAGATGAACCTTTGTTGGCAAAGTAATGTCTTTGCTTTTGAATACGCTATCTAGGTTGGTCATAACTTTCCTTCCAAGGAGTAAGTGTCTTTTAATTTCATGGCTGCAGTCACCATCTGTAGTGATTTGGAACCCAGAAAAATAAAGTCTGACACTGTTTCCATTGTTTCCCCATCTATTTCCCATGAAGTGATGGGACCGGATGCCATGATCTTCGTTTTCTGAATGTTGAGCTTTAAGCCAACTTTTTCACTCTCCACTTTCTTTCACTTTCATCAAGAGGCTTTTTAGTTCCTCTTCACTTTCTGCCATAAGCGTGGTATCATCTGCATATCTGAGGTTATTGATATTTCTCCTGGCAATCTTAATTCCAGCTTGTGTTTCTTCCAGTCCAGTGTTTCTCATGATGTACTCTTCATATAAGTTAAATAAACAGGGTGACAATATACAGCCTTGATGAACTCCTTTTCCTATTTGGGGTCAAGCCTCTGCAATGAAAGAGAAAATCTTACAGACAATATTTGAAACCTGGATAGATTCCCCACTGATCTATTCATGGGCTAGTACCAGTCTTCCCGTCATTCTTGTTTATACCACTAGGGTGACAAGACTGAATGAGAAGTTTGGATCTTTTGTCCTGAACCAGAGTAAGGATGGCCTTTCCAAGTGCCTGAGATGGTAAATAATCTGCCCACATTGAAGGAGACTCAGGTTCAATCCCTGGATTGGGAAGATCCCCTGGAGAATGGAATGTCAATTCACTCAAGTATTCTTTCCTGGAGAATTCCACAGACAGAGGAGCCTGGTGGGCTACAGTCCATGGAATCACAAAGAGTCGGATATGACTGAGCGACTAACACACGCACACATACAGAGTAAAGATAATCAAGGGAAAGAAATGGGTGGTACCTCCATGTGAGGTAGTTAGAAGGGGCTCAGAGAATGTTGGAGGAAAGACTAGTTCTCTTTATGCTGCACAATTTAGGTACAACATGGAAGGCTCTGAATGGACAACAAGTAGGTAACTAACTCAGCCTTGAGGACCCTCAACACTGCATGGTGAGAGACGTTCTTCAGACCTTGGTCTGCTTCCATCAGACTTCTGGTTCTGATGGGCAGAGAAGGCGCTCAGCAGTTCCCAGTTCTGATGCCACTGCTCTGTCCATTACCCTCCTAAGGCCCATGCTTTAATTTCACGGGCTTTAGAACCGCTTTAAGGACATAGTTTCTCTTTCCCTCTTTGTGATCTTCATCTCAACTCTTCAATGAGCAGATAACATGGCTCTGCTTCTCTCATTCTTTTTCTCCTTTTTCCTCAGTGTTTCACCTTTTTTTCCAGTGTTTCCCTTTTGATTTTAAAAGTCATATTTGTAAAATTTTAGACTATTGTCTGTTTGGGGGAATTATTTTTTTACACCTGTGCTACTAATACTGATTCATCTTCAGATAAGTGTTCATGTGCTGAAATGGCTGGTTGTTGTTCAGTTGCTCAGTCGTGTCCAATTCTTTATGGCCCCATGGACTGCGGCATGCCAGGCTTCCCTGTCCTTCACTATCTCCCAGAGTTTGCTCAAACTCATGTCCATTGAATCAATGATGCCATCCCACAATGACTATGAGATGGAAACGCCAGAAAAACAAAGCATGGGAATTCATACTTCAAGATACATTTCTCTGCTCATATAAATAGAAAGATGTTTATTGCTAGCCTAAAGCCACTGAAGATTATAAAATTTCTCCTTTAGCCACAGAAGGCATTGGTCTTTATTTCTAGGCATTCTGCAGCAGGGAATTTAGTGGCAATCAGCAGCAGGGTGTTCATCTTCAAGGACATGGCACTTTTACGTTTCCACAGATTTGTGAACAAGCTCATAGAAATAAACACAGCCTGATGGCTGGAGTCTAATTTTTAGGAAAACTGTGCACACTAATAACTACACTGAAAGTAATTTTTTATAAAAAGATTACCAGTTCTTCATGATTATCATACTGGCATAGATGCACCCAGGTTGACTGAGCTGACAGAAGCTGGTGTGAGTAAAGGAAACAGGTCAGAAGACGATAGAGAAGTGGAAGACACAAATGAGTACTAAGACATCCTCACCCCATTGTTACCTGAAAAATTTACCAATACCATTGGGAGTCAAGTATCAACACTGTGCTATACCTCCTCACTCTTTTATCTTCCCACCTACTGAATGCCTGCAGTGCCAGATAGTAGAGGTCTCCCATGTATTGGTCCACTGAATCCTTATAAGACTTATTAGCATATAGAAAATGTAAAACTTCCTACATGTTAGAGATTAATGAACTGGAGCAAAAATTAATCAAGATCACATGTGCTGTGTTGCTGTGTTTAGTTGCTCTGTCCTGTCCGGCTCTTTGTGACCCCGTGGACTATAGCCTGCCAAGCTCCTCTGTCCTTGGGGATTCTCCAGGCAAGAATATTAGAGGGGATTGCCATGCCCTCCTCCAGGGGATCTCTCCAACCCAGGGATCAAACCCAGGTCTCCTGCATTGCAGGTGGATTCTTTACCATTTGAGCCACCAGGGCAGCCCAAGAATACTGGAGTGGGTAGCCTCTCCTTTCTCCAGGGGAATTTCCTGACCTAGGAATCAAACAGGGTCTCCTGCATTGCAGGTAGATTCTTCACCAGCTCAGCTACTCGGGAAGCCCTGAGATCACACACTAAGTGTAAAAACCCAACTTCTCAACACATTGTCTAGACTTCAAGTAGAGCGATATTTGCACCATATCACCCCTGGAATTGCTGGTCACATGAGAACCTGTGCTGTATGATGCCTGTCCCTGATGTGATGGTTGCTTCAAATAATAAGAGATAGCATGCACTGACCACTTACCACATACTCTTGCAAGTGCTTTGCATACATTATACTTATTTAATCTTTTGAGTAATGGAAAGAGACAGTCACTATTATCTGCTAGTGGAAATATGTCTAGGTAAGTGTCAGACACAAGCAGTCTTACTCTAGTGCATACTATTAAACACTAAGCTGTAAGTATTATATTGTATTACATTGTATTATATCAGTTACACACATATATTTAATATTAAGATGTAGATTAAAAGACAATATCCAAAATACCCTCTTACTTTCTATCTTTTCAGGAAGCATATGTATTAGTTTGCACACAGTAATATGCGTTCTATCCAAAAAAAATTTTTAAACCAAACTCATGAATGAAATATTGTCAATTTCAGTATAAAAAGTTGGATCAGTATTCATTAACTTAAAAAGCTATATATTTAGTATTCTATTAAATTCAACTATACTCTAAAAGTGTACGGACTCTAAAAGTAATTATACTAAATCCAGATATTGTAGCTTTGCCTATAAAGGTATTTAGTATTAACATACTTCTATATTTCCTTAATACTGTGAGAGAGAATGATTAATTATTGAACTGCAACATACTCTGTTGCAGACTGGGAACTCCAGGAAGTCCACGTTGAGTCAGAGATTATACTGCGGGAGTTTATGAGGAAATACTCTTGGTCTCAACACTTGTAGAAAGAAAGTTGGTGAGAGAGAGAACTTGGTCTCTGATGCAGACACAACCATGATCTCAGCTGATCTCAAGAGGGATGCTGAAGCCAGACCAGACTTATCGGTATGACAGTAAGACTGAACTTTCACACTCCTACATCAATCAGTCACTGGATGCAGGGTGCTCCAAGAGAGAAGTATGCCCAACAAGCAAGATGGCACTCTACAATGAAGGGACGTTTTCAGGAGGACTGAGAGCTTAGGACTAGTGCCATTCATGAAACTAGAGCAATAAGGTCAGGTTACTCATTCCTTGAAGCTGAATCACAAACAGGTAAAGTGTCAAATCTAGGAAAATATTAATAATAAATGTGAAGAGAGATGACCTTCTAAAAGAGGAGGGGCAGAGACTTGCTGGATGGTCCAGTGGTTGAGAGCTTGCCTGCCAATACAGGGGACATAGGTCCGATACCTGGTCCAGGAGAATTCCACACACTGAGGAGTAACTAAACCAGTGTACTACAACTACTGAGATGTTACGTTCTAAAGCCTGTGCTCTGCAAAAGGAAGCCACTGCAACGAGAAGCCTGTGCACCACAAGTAAGTAGAGTAGCCCTGCTCTCAGAAAGTAAGAAAGCTTGCGCACAGAAATGAGACACAGCACAGCCAAAAATAAATAAATAATAAAAGAGGGGCAGAGAGACAACACCATCCCTAAATTAGAATCAGTTCAGTTGCTCATTTATGTCTGACTCTTTGCGACCCCATGGACTGCAGCACGACAGGCTTCCCTGTCCATCACCAACTCCTGGAGGCTACTCAAACTCATGTCCATCTAGTCAGTGATGCCATCCAACCATCTCATCCTCTGTCGTCCCCTTCTCCTCCTGCCTCCAATCTTTCCCAGCATCAGGCTCTTTTCCAATGAGTCAGTTCTTCCCATCAGGTTTCCAAAGTATTGGAGTTTCAGCTTCAGCATCAATCTTTCCAGTGAATATTCAGGACTGATTTCCTTTAGGATGGACTGGTTGGATCTCCTTGCAGTCCAAATGACTCTCAAGAGTCTTCTCCAACACCACAGTTCAAAAACATCAATTCTTCAGCGCTCAGCTTTCTGTATGGTTCAACTCTCACATCCATACACGACTACTGGAAAAACAATAGCTTTGACTAGATGGACCTTTGTTGGCTATGTAACATCTCTGCTTTTCAATAGTGTCTAGGTTGGTCATAGCTTTTCTTCCAAGGAGCAAGCGTCTTTTAATTTCCTGGCTGGGGTCACCATCTGCAGTGATTTTGGAGCCCCCCAAATTGAAGTCTGTCACTGTTTCCATTGTTTCCCCATCTATTTGCCATGAAGTGATGGGACCAGAGACCATGGATCTTAGTTTTCTGAATGTTGAATTTTAAGCCAACTTTTTCACTCTCCTCTTGCACTTTCATGAAGAGGCTCTTTAGTTCTTCTTTGCTTTCTGCCGTAAGTGTGGTGTCATCTGCATATCTGAGGTTATTGGTATTTCTACTAGCAATCTTGATGCCAGCTTGTGCTCCATCCAGACCAGCATTTTACATGATGTACTCTGCATATATGTTAAATAAACAGGGTGACAGTATACAGCCTTGATGCACTCCTTTCCTGATTTGGAACCAGTCTGCTGTTCCATGTCCAGTTCTAACTGTTACTTCTTGACCTGCATACACATTTCTCAGGAAGCAGGTCAGGTGGTCTGGTATTCCCAACTCTAAGAATTTTCCAGTGTTTGTTGTGATCCAGACAGTAAAAGGCTTTGGCATAGTCAATGAAGCAGAAGTTGATATTTTCCTGGAACTCTCTTGCTTTTTCAATGATACAGCTGATGTTGGCAATTTGAACTCTGGTTCCTCTGCTTCTTCTAAATCCAGCTTGAACATCTGGAAGTTCATGGTTCATAAATTGTTGAAGCCTGGCTTAGAGAATCCTGAACATTACTTTGCTAGTGTGTGAAATGAGTGCAATTGTGTGTTAGTTTGAGCATTCTTTGGCATTGTCTTTCTTTGATATCGGAATGAAAACTGACCTTTTCCATTCCTGTGGTCACTGCTGAGTTTACCAAATTTGCTGGCATATTGAGTGCAGCACTTTCACAGCATCATTTTTTAAGATTTGAAATAGTTCAAATTGAATTCCATCATCTCCATTAACTTTGTTTTTAGTAAGCTTCCTAAGGCCCACTTGACTTCACATTCCAGGATGTCTGGCTCTAGGTCAGTGATCACACCATGGTGGTTATCTGGGTCTTGAAGATCTTTTTTGTACAGTACTTCTGTGAATTCTTGCCACCTCTTAAAATCGTCTGCTTCTGTTAGGTCCATAAATTTTCTGTCCTTTATTGTGCCCATCTTTGCATGAAATGTTCCCTTGGTATCTCAAATTTTATTGAAGAGATCTTGAGTCTTTCCCATTCTATTGTTTTCCTCTATTTCTTTGCACTAACTAGTGAGGAAAGCTTTCGTATCTCTCCTTCGTATCTCTTCGTATTCTTTGGAACTTTGTATTCAAATGGGTATATTTTTTTCTTTTCTCCTTTGCCTTTCACTTCTCTTCTTTTCTCAGCTATTTGTAAGGCCTCCTCAGACAAACATTTTGCCTTTTTTCATTTCTTTTTCTTGGAGAGGGTCTTGATCACTGTCTCCTGTACAATGTCACCAATCTCCATACATAGTTCTTCAGGCACTCTATCAGATTTAACAAATTTTTAAAGCATGACCTGGTAGCTCAGCTGGTAAAGAATCCACCTGCAATGGAGACCTCAGTTTGATTTCTGGTTCATGAATATTCCCTGGAGAAGAGATATACTACCCACCCCAGTATTCTTGGGCTTCCCTGGTGGCTCAGCTGGTATAGAATCTGCCGTCAATGCAGGAGACCTGGGTTCAATCCCTGGGTTCAGAAGATTGATTCCTGGGTTGGGAAGATCCCCTGGAGAAGGGACCAGCTACCCACTCCAGTATTGTGGCCTGAAGAATTCTGTGGACTGTATAGTTCATGGGGTCACAAACAGTCAGACACAACTGAGTGACTTTCACAATTTTAGTAATTGCTACATGGCAACTATCATATTAATAATTACCTCAAATAAAAGCCATTAAGGGACTCTAAAAGTAGATTACATGAATTTGATTAAGATTGCAAAGTTCACACAGTCTCAAATTAGGTCCTTCAAAATACTTGAAAATTACAAAGCTAAAAAGAGTTCATTTACATTGGAGAAGGCCTTATTCAAGTGATCAGAGTTAAAATAACTTTGATGGGCAACCTGATATCACATAATACCTCACAGGAGTAAGAATATTGCATCACTCCTGTGGTATTTCCACCAGAAAATGCATAAACTGAAATTATATGAAACATCAGACTAATCCAAATTGAGAGAAATTCTACAAAGTAATGGGCCTGTAATTTTCAAAACTGTTAAATTCATGAAGATCAAGAAAGATCAGAAGAACTATTCCAAAGTGATGGATACCAAAAAGAAATGACAATTAAGTACAATGATTCAGTATTCAGTCCCTTTGCTAGAAAAGACATAACTGGACAGTTGGTAAAATTTCAATGAGGCCTGTTGGTGAGGGATATATGAGAATTCTTTGTACTATTCTTGCACCTTATCTGTAAGTTTGAAAATATTACAAATAAAAAGTAAAAACTTGAATAAAGAAAAATAGATTTAGTCTTTTGAATCCTAGGATAAATATTCATAATTACAAAACAAAGGAAACATAGTTTATATGTGCAAAATTATTTAAGAATTTGTTGATTATTTGTAGTTTGCCACACCATTGGAATCAAGTCTGATTCTAAAAGGAAAATAATTTATAATGCATAAGAAGTAGATAAGCACTCAATTTCAATTCCATTTACAGACTTAATCCCTTCTGACTCTTTCTCAATCTGATGGCACCTTGAAATACAAAATGTATATGGAGAAAGATTTTGTTGCTAACTTGTTTATGAGTATTATTTCCTGTGATACTTTATGATCTACTACATCATTGATACAATCAGCACAGAGCTTTCAGTATTTGAAGTTATTTAAAAATTTATTTAAACTGAAATAGCTTCCTATTAGAGTAATGCAGGAAATAAGCATTATAAAGCAAATGATTGAAACAGCAGAGAAAAGCAGAGAAAAGTAAGAACCAAAACAAAAGAGCCACTGTAAATGAATATAGTAAATATGAATATATTAATTCATAACCATTCAACCTAGAGAATTGAATGAATCCTTAAAAAAAAGAGAAGTCAGAAATATTTTTCTGCTAAACAATTTTATTTGTACTCTAAGCTTTCATATTATTTTTGTACCTTTGTTATACTTGACTTTTGCAAAAACTGGCCTATTCTTCAACTGTTAGTAATTGACTAGAATCAAAATAATTTATTCATAACCTGGACTTCGATCACCCTTAGGTGGGATTTCTTTCTGGGCTTCAATTGAGCATACTGTATGAGTTATCACATTTAATCTTCAAAATGAATGCATTATTATTTCCATTTTACTGAGGAGGACTGGAGCTGATAATAGTTATGTAGTCTATCCAAGAACATACGGTAGTGGAGCCCAGAATTGGATATGAATAGAATAATCCATGAATAGTTCCCTCAACTCCTCACCAGGAAAGACATACTTATGCTAATGTGAAAGAGAAATCATTTTACTTTTTTTTTTTCATTATTGCATGGATCTTGGTGAGTTTTTGTTAGTGCCTTTTGTTTACATTTACTTACTATTCTACATGTTATTGAACATTATAAATATACATTATATTCCTAATACAGATAGTAATTTCAAGAAATAAAAAGCAGTATAATTTGAAAGATATAAGAATGTATTAAAAGCATAGTAAATGTAGAAATATTACATATTTAGATATATAAATATATTCATGTATTATGTATACTGTTATGTAATATGCTATGTATAATGTACAATGATATTTAGTATAATTGTTATATCACGTGCACGTCTGCACAGTTACTCAGTCTTGTTTGGCTCTTTGTGATCCCATGGACTGTAGTGTGCCAGGTTCCTCTATCCATGGGATTTTTCAGGCAAGAATACTGGAGTAAGTTGTCATTTCCTTCTCTAAGGGGATCTTCTCAACCTTTGGATTGAACCTGCGTCTCCTGCATTGCAGGTGGATTCCTTACAGCTGAGCCATCGGAGAAGCCTATATAATACATATTGTTTTTATTATATGTACATATATGATAACATATCTGTATACATCATAAAGATATGTAATTATTTCAATACATGGAATGTTGCGACATGTACATTTTACATTTGTGTGCTTTTTAAAATAACAGCAATATCAGCAGTTTTCTTACACAAATTTGGACTGCTAGGAATGATCTAGATAGAGAAGTAAATGGCATAGAAAAAGCAGAAACTAGAAAATCATTTTGTGACTTATCAAGGTTTGGTTGTAGGATTCCGTGCCCCGCCCCGCCCTTTAGTGAGGGTTCAGTGGGTAAAGAATCTGCCTGCAATGAGGGAGACCTGGGTTCGATCCTTGGGTTGGGAAGATCCCCTGGAGAAGGGCATGACAATCCATTCCAGTATTCTTTCCTGGATAATCCCATGGACAGAGGACCCTGCCGGGCTACAGCCCATGGAGTTGCAAAGAGTTGGACATGACTGAAGTGACTGAGCACACACACATGTTAACATGCACAGTGAATAATATAGTTACATGTTTCCAGAGAGAACTGAAAATTTAGTGATTGCAAAGCTTGACTTTTTCTTTTCCTAAGTGAACAGAAAATCTCTCAGCCTTCCTTCCGATCCATAACAACCATTCTGTGTGTGTCACCCTATAATTCAAAGAGACATTTGCTGGAAATAATGCAATCACACATACAGTTTCCCACTTAGATTCTAATCTATTAAAAATGGTAGAGGTAAGGAGCAGGTAAATTCTAATCATAATTTCACAAGGTTTAATTTTTATTCAAACCTGAAACTAGAAGGAACTATACAAATATCTGATCAACCTCTTGGAGTTAGGACTGATGATTCTTAAGGAAATATTAGGGCTAATCTTCACAAAGTGAAATGGAAACTGAGTAATATTAGAGAAAAAAATCACTTTTCCATATATCTTCCTAACTGAACTGAATTCTCATTTCTCCATATTGTATATAAAAAGGGTTTATTTAACATTTGAATGTTCAACATGAACTTCCCGGACACTTTGGAATTCTTATGTTTAGACATCCACCTTAGGCGCTGATGTCACCTTTTGCAGTCTATGGAGGACGGACTGCGTTTGTGAAAGAGCTGTTCTACTGAAAACAGGCTGAGGAATCAATTGAGAATGGACTTGGGCGGCTTTGTTAGTTCAGTTTGTAAACAGTTTGAAAAGTTCTGAAACTTGCCCAGAGCTCTTTGGCTTAGGGGCACCTGTGTAAAATTGTAGAAAAACAAGCTT